>NW_020450196.1:1922713-2076992 GCF_003343035.1 Apteryx rowi | reverse complement strand
CGGGGCGCGCACGGTCGGGGTGCACCCGCAGGGACGGGGTGCGCAGGGACGGGGTGCTCCAGCAGAGACGGGGCGCGCCGGCAGCTCGGGGCGCGCAGGGTTGGGGTGCTGCAGCAGGGACGGGGCGCGCAGGGACGGGGCGCGCACGGTCGGGGTGCACCCGCAGGGACGGGGTGCTGCAGCAGAGACGGGGCGCGCTGGCAGCTCGGGGCGCGCATGGTTGGGGTGCTGCAGCAGGGACGGGGCGCGCAGGGACGGGGGGTGCCGGCAGCATGGGGCGCACAAGCAGGTTCGGGGTGCACCCGCAGGGACGGGGAGTGCAGGGACGGGGTGCTGCAGCAGGGATAGGGCGCACAGGGATGGGGGTGCACCCGCAGGGATGGGGTGCTCCAACAGGAACGGGGCACACAGGGTTGGGGTGCACCCACAGGGATGGGGCRCGCAGGGATGGGGTGCGCCAGCAGGGACAGGGTGCTCCAGCAGGGACGGGGCGCACAGGGTTGGGGTGCACCTGCAGGGACGGGGCACGCCAGCAGCTCCGGACACTGCAAGGATGAGGTGTGCGGGCAGGGATGGGATGGGGTGTGCAAGGACAGGGTGTGCACAGGGCGCACAAGCAAGCGCCAGGCATGTGGGAAGGGATGGGGTGTGCAGGCAGGGATGCGGTGTGCAGGCTTGGACCAGACTTGGAAGGATGGGGATGCAGGCAGGGGTACGGTGCGCAGGCAGGGACAGGGCATGGAGGGGTAGCACACACAGAGAGGGATGAGGCATGCAGGAAGGGATGGGCAATGAAGGCAGGAATGGGGTGCGCAGGCAGGGACAGGGCGCACAGGGACGGGGGTTATGTCCCAGGGCACCAGGCAGGCATGGGGCATACAGGGGTAGGGCCACCAGCCGGGATGGGGTGCACTGGCAAGCGTGGGGTGAGCAGGCACAAGTGGCCGTGCAGACATGGGGTTCCTAAGCACAGGGATGGACATCCCGCTGCCGCAGTGCGCTGGTCCCTGCACACCAAGCCGATGTGCATCGCTAGGACACTTGGGCAGAACGGCACTGGTGTGCAGTGGCACGTGCTGCCCACATGTCTCCCCGAAGGTAAAGGCTGCAGGTGCTCAGTGCCGGGGCAGGTGGAGCCCCTTCTTGCAGCTTTGTGGGATGGCCCCTTCATTTGAGGATGCTGGCTGGTACCTGCAGCCCCACCATCTGCTAATGGAAAAATCAAAATACAAACTGCGGCAATCAAGTTGGAGTATCAACCTGGCCAAATTTGTGTTGGCAGCTTGTGAAAGGTTCGTGGCAGTTCCTATAAGTCTCTTGCAAAATCACAAGAAAATGTATTGTTATTACACACTTTTCTAAAGCTCCCACCATGAGCCTATTTGAATGCTCCCATAGTGTCTGGGCACACAATATTAACATACTTGGATTATCCCTGGAAAATGCACACCTCACTGAGGAGCCAAACATATCATACGGGAATCCTAAATAAAACTGTATGTTGATGAAGCAGCATGTGAGTTGACTAAAGACTGCCACATCTCTCTTCATCTTTTATGCATTATGTCAGCTATTGTTGGGAAAGTTTTTGCCCAGTGCAGAGAAGGCAAGTTGGTTTTCATACTTAGATCTGAATGTGAAATCCTAGCAGCTCTTTTACTTTGAGATTTATAACCTATTTCATCTGATAACTCTCCACAACCTGTTATTTATACAACAAACAGAAGTACTATGGTTAAAATTTTAGAAGTGCTCTTTCAAGTACAGCTACATATAACACAGTAGCTTAAAATGAGAAGTGCTTGCTTATTCAAGTACACCCAGGAATAATCCATGAATATACATGACAGACGAACTTCTGGATTTTTTGTTTGCTTTCTGAAAACATACAGTTGAGCAAAGATGTAAACATTCTTCAGTTCTTGTTTTTATTAGCATGCAATTATAGAGGTTGAAACTCCTGTATGCATAGAGTAGTGTGGTCTAAAGTATGTCATAAATACTCCATGATCCAAGAAAAGCAATTTGGCTGAACAAAACATGACATCCAATTTGTCAGGAATGAGCTGTTTACAAGTTTCATGTTGTAAGCTACGCTTATCTTTTAAGAAATGAAGAGGACATTTCCTGGCATTTACAACTGTCTGAAGGGCCTGAGGGTTCAAGGCAAAACCAAACTGGATGTTAATTGTCAGGAAATGCTTCCACTGACAATTCTAACTACTTCTGGTATGAATAGTGTGATATTAGCACATAAACGGTATGATCTATCCATTCTCACACTGCCTCTTATGTTACAGGTGATCTCACACTYCTTTGACACCCAAAGTGTATCGCTGTTTCTAGCATTGATGTAACAAAAGAGCAATGTTATTTTGCTTACAGTCGCGTCTAGAAAAACAGTAGAGTTATGCATTAATGGTTGGGGGGTGGGAAGAAGGTGTTTCTGAAAGTGTAGTTTTTTCTTCCCTAGTCATCAGACACGAAGACATGTGGCAATAATATTTTTAAGCAGGAGGTGCAGTAGTCTGCTTCTCATTCATCTGTGAGTCTCACAAACAATATTGTCAGGCACAAAAGATCAAACCTATGCTGTCATCCGCCCAAGGACCTAAGGAGAGTCAGGAAGATCTAAGAAAAGATGTGCATAAGCAGACTTCCCAACCTGTGACTCTCCTTGCTCAGAAAAAGAGCTAGGTTAGCTGCTCTGATGTCACGTTTAGCATTGGCCAGAAGAAGGCGAATCACATGCCTAGCAAGAATATGCTTTTCTCCACATTTAGACTGCAGGCAGGCTACACTCTTCTCAGAGAATGTTACTTTTTCCTCCCAGCAACATTGCTCATTACTGCCRGATAGGATTGTTCTGTGTCTCTATTTCCTATGTCATTTCTTTATCTTCCACAGAAAAGACATTTCATTTTTATACAGAGATCTGCAGCTGTAAATTCAWGCACAGTCTCAGGGTAGGCATAATACATTGCAGGTTGATGTTAAATTAACCATCTGAGGCTTTAGGCATTTTGCTACATTGGCCTCAGAATTACACAGCGTGTTTGGCTGAACTGCTCATTTCTACCACAATACGGATATCTCACAGTCCTCAATACTTCTGCAGGAATCATTCCAGGGGCCTAGGTTTGCAGTGGCCCAGAACCTACAAATGGGACCATATTTCCATTTAGGTTTCCACTTACCTGCTTGCATTAATAGACCTTACACCCATTAGCAAGCAGTAGCTTGTGTTGTAATTACACAGTCCTTCTTCAAATGTAGAAAGTTGTCATGACACTTTGGTCCTGCTTAATTGGTTTGAGTTTTCTGAATGTCTGAGTCCTCTGGTGTCTCACAGACTAGGTTGGCCCTTCTTTCTTTGTCAAGYGCTGGTCAACACAGACAGCGAAGAGCCCCAGCATTTTTCAAAGAATATAGAAAATGTATGTATAAAATTTCCCTTATTTTCCTTCACTGCTTACCGCTAATACACACAGTTATATTTTAAGATTGTTTTCCAGYTTCCATTCCAAAGGTAGTGTTATTTCAGATACAGGGTAGATGAAGTACACCATATGAATAAATATCTTCAGATTCCTTTTGTTCTACATTTATTGTTTGCACATTGTTCAACAACAGTAATAAGTAGCAAATATGACCTTTCTTTATTATCTGGCATGGTTATGACTGGCATGATTATGACCTGAAATTTAGATATTAAATAAATAATTACCAGTTGAGAGAGCATATTATGCCACTAAAGAAAACAGTAATATTTGAAACATGAAATATATCAGTGAGCTAAAATTCTCCTTTCTGAAAAGTTTATAGTTTTCCTTAGATTATGCAGTTTTGATGGCGTAGTTACACCCCATATTGTAAAGCTGTAGGAGATTCAACTTCTGAAACTATGCCTTACTACCAATGGTATGAACTGTGAAGCAGAATGTCTACAACTTTTTCCTTCCCTCCCTGCCTCCCTGCCTCCTTCCTTCCCTCCTTCATCCCTTCCCTTCCCTTCCCTTCCCTTCCCTTCCCTTCCCTCTTCCCTCTTCCCTCTTCCCCCTTCCCTCTTCCCTCTTCCCTCTTCCCTCTTCCCTCTTCTCTGTCCCAAAACAAACAAAGCCAGCATTTCATTAGCTATGGGCATGCATCAGCTAGTTTTAACCTGTTGGCATCTGTACTGACAATCACCTTTTAAAACTCTAGCTGCTCTGTTTCTTATTTTCATCCATCTTTGGAGACGCTGATCCAAAAAACACCCAGTTATTCCAATGGTGGTCTTTCAGAGGCTTAAAACTAGGCACCTATGAGTAGCAGGATGTGGTGAATTAGTAAAAAAAAAGGTATAAATACTAGAATCAGTGTAGAAAAATGGCAAGCAATTTGTATGCAAATTTAAACATTAAAGCTACTTTTTATGAAAGGCAAAGGCATATCTCTGTAGTAATAGAAACTTATCAATGGGTTTATCTTTCTATATTCAAATCCAGAGTTTGCTGGAAATAGTTTAGAGATAGAGACGCCAGACTGAATTATGGGATCTAACTTAAGTGGATGAAATATTTAAGTGCTGGGAACACTTAATCTCCTGATTTTGGCTTGTTCARATCTCAAACTCAGAATGTGACAGCATTTGTTTTCTTAACATATATAAAAAATGACATCACAAACTGCTAAGAAAACAATGCAGTGCAGCTTCAGGTTTTCAGGGTTGGTTTGGTTGTTTGGTTTGGGGTTTTTTGGAATACTTGCTTGTTTCATGGAAGAAAACCTGTTCTTTATATAAGAGCTCCCAGCAGAGACTGCATCTAAAACACTTAACATTCCAAAGCATAATAACACATATAAACTCTGTTGGGTGAGGCTTTCTGGGTGAGGCTTAACTAGCTATACAAGATCTAGGATTAATAAAAATAAAAAGTTGTTGAAATTGTCATAGAGTGTTTAAAGGCCTTTCCAAATCACTCACCATATGTTGTTCCTCAGTAATATGCAAGAGATACTTAAAATATTAAGATACGTAACATCTGTGGAAGAGGCAGGCAGATGTGGAGTTATTTTTGATTCTGTTAGCACCTCATCTGTAGCTTAAAAGTCTCCATACTTGCTGTGTAATTGGGAAACAGTAACATGTAAGGTACTGAATTTAGTTTCAGATTACATTTAGTAGGACTATGATGTTTCAAGGACTTCTCATTTTTTGATATTTCCTTTGTCCAAATAAGGAAGCCCCRGAAGTGGAAGTCAACAGTGCTGCCAAACCATGTGGTCATGTCTACACTAAGAAGTGCATCAATTAAGGGCAGTTCTGGGACAGCCTCTGCTGGCAGATCTCCACCATCATTTAGGGAAGAGGGAAGACAACAGCACAAGAAGTTCAACTCCCTTGTCTTGTGAATGCTCTCTCTGATGTTACGGAGTCCATAAACCCAGTTTGGTGAAGAGAATCTGACAGGTCTCAGAGTTACCTGCTAGTATCTTTTTATATAGGGCAAGGCAGACCCATCCCAGAAGTGCTGCAACATCTCCGGAAGGGAAGTCTTTCCCAAGGTTATCTCTGCTACCTGTTGCAGTCAACCTTGTTCTTTGTCCTCTACCTGCAATCTTCACTCTCCTCTCCAATGCTGCAATACGAGAGAGGTGGACCAGAACTCTGCCACCTCCTTGCTCTTCCTCAGCCCTCCTCAAGTGATTTAACCACCCAGAAAAGTGGATGGGAGCAGAATACTGTGATCAGCCTTTGAACGTGCCATGGAAGGAGCCATGGGCAAACACATTCCCCTTCTTGCTGCCCTGTAAATGGCCATTTATGGTGTAGCCTTAAGCGTTTTAGCACAGTGCATTTATCCCCTACTGGAAAATAAAGTGGCATGGGAAACGCTCTGTTGATGCAGGAGTTCACAGGCAGTTACTCATTCCAGCTCCACAAAACATTTTCTGCTGTATTAGAATGGCACTCTCTGACATGATTCAAGTATTTGTTTGCATATTCTGGTATTTTTTTTCCTTCATTACAACATCATGCTGGCATAGAAGCAATGCATTTTTTATTATTTTTTCGTGCTTATAGCATACCTGGAAAACTCTTTGCTGAAGTTTAGTATTTATTCCAAAACAAACAACAGCAAATCCTACACTCTGTCACAATGTTTTAGCAATATTCCTCTTAGAGTTTAAGTATATCTTAATAGTCTTATCTCATAATGAAAACAGACAGTCTAATTTGCCTTCTAAGGAACTTTTCAGTACTACAAGCTTTTGCTCATAATGCTCTCACCCTTACTGAGATTAATCATAATCAAAACTGAAGCCGGCTTCCTCCATCTAAAGTGGATTTTTATCCCCAGACTCCTTCCGCAGTACCAAAGATGCCAGTGACTCCAATGACCTGCTATTTTTGCTCTATTTTAGAATAATATTCAGTCTCTTGTCACATACAATCTAATGGTATTTAATAAACAGACTGAGTAATAATAACAGGCAATGAAAATACAAGAAGTAAATAAACTCAAGCCCTTTGAGTTCCAATGTCCACTACCTAAAAGCTGTCAAGTTAAAGTAATTCTGCATTTAACAGGTTCTAAAACTTCTGTTTCGTAGTTTATAAGGGCAGAAGGGACTGCTGTGATCATCTAGCCTGACCTCTTGTGTCAGGCAGGCCATTGGACTTCCTGAATTGATTCTGATTTGAACCAAAGCTTATTGTAAAATTTCCACTCCCATTGCAGATATCCCCTGTAGTTTGTGAACAAGTCATGTTCTAACATTTTCTTCGATAAAATTAAGTAGATTTGATTCCCTGAGTCTTTGCTTAATCAKTCCTTTGGCTCTTCTCAGAGACCATTCCAGTTTAACATCCTGCATGAATTATGGACACAAGAAAATAATCAGCAATACTTGCCTCTGTGCCAGATATATTGGTAATAWAAGCTATTCACTACTACCTAGTTTTCATTTTTTATACATCCAAGGGTTACATTACACCTTTTGTCTACGGCATCACACTGACTTATGATATCAGCTATGACCTCCAAATCTTTTTGAGTGTCTGTTCCCCAGAGTTTTCCATTCCATAATATGAGTTGTGKTTTTTTGGAGTTACAGGTAGGAAATATGTTTGATTTAACAAAATATGCACAGTCTGTGTCTACCTGGCTGAGCAAGAAATCCAGATGATTCTCTATTACTCAGAATGATCACAGTCTGTTTTTAGAGAAATCAAATCAGTATAATATCTAGCATTTCTGAGTGATCTGTGAGTTTTTATTAAATCATCATGCTTCTTTCTGACATGTTGATTTTGTGTAAATAGAGAGGTAGTAGTTTTTGGAAGGGATGTTCTTCTTTTCATCATGTATTCTTCCCTTCTCTACAGAAGATGGACCAGTTTTCCAAAAATGCAGAACTATTTACCTTATTCCCTGTTGGCTCTTTACAGCTGCAATCTGGCTTCATTTGCTTACAGGACAGGAAGGCTTTTTAAGGAGATAACTTAATCTTTTCCCTTTTGCATCCTGCAGAGATCTCAGAGGTTATTTATAAACTGCAAGGTATTCTGCGAACCACTGTCTTTTGACAGAGTTAGTGAAAACCAAAATGTTTTGGTGAGATAAAACATCCAATTTCAGCAACATTTATTATTTTGTTCCAACTTTTCTCTCCCCTAGTATTGAATTCACTTTCATATGTTAGTGTGAGGTATAGGGGAGCAGACCACCCACAATTCCTGAAGTTAAAAGGCTACATAAACAATTCACATTTTTGAAAATTGAGCCTATCAGAGCTACTCATTAGCCCAAATATTCTTCCATGCCAGAACAACCTAACAGATTTTGTTGGAGTTACATCTGATCTGCAGCTGTCTAAAGCAAAGAATCAGGCCCATATCCCTAGCTAGTCTAGCCCATCTGTGTGGAAGGAAAGTTACTGTTCTACAAAAAAATAGCCAGCATAAGATGTCTTCTTTTTAACCTAACATAGTTAGAACCTGCATAGTAAAAACATTTAAATTCACCAGTGGCATTCACAGATAACCAGACTGCTCTTCTTCTTCCAGGTAATGATGGAAGAAYGGCCCATGTATTCATAAGGGCAAAGCAACCTGAAAAGTTTAGACAGTCTCAACTATCYTTTCCTTTGGCACCAAGAAATACTTCACATCTCAATGTTAAAGGGCAACTGCAAAATAAAACAGAAATCCTGTTATCACTCCATGTTCTGTACAAAACAGAAGCAGTAGCCAACAATAATGCACATTGAACCCTGACAGTTTGAAGCAGGACATTATGAAATTCTGCAGGTGCATGTTGGACTTGCTGGAACAATGCTCGGAAAAACCTGAGCTCTCCTTTTTAGAGTAGTCACAGCAACTTCACATTCGTGATCCTGAGATGATTCAGTGAAGAACAAAATGGAGACTGTATATTTGGTTAGGAGCTTTATCCATAAAGCAAATCCATTTCCCTTTCTATTCTATGCACTGATACTCTAGCTTTCTGTTAATTTATTTAATGAAAAAGTAATTGAAGTGTGAAGTATTTTAAAACATCAGATTTTAAAATTGCACCTTGCCTTGCTTGTAGGACAGCTGTTTATTTTGGCTTGCACTCTCCCTCCCTTTACAGCCCAAATGGAGTCTGCTCCACCCTCAAGAGAGTCAGAAAATGCCRGTCAGATGTCATTTGAACAGTGTATCACTGAAGTTGCACCAACTTCTGTACATCATTAACATAAAAGCGGATGGCAAAGCCAGGGACTGCTGGAACAGTGGTAAGACTCAAAAACTGAATAGAAATGTGTTTCAGATAGAAACCAAATAAAAAAATACAACGAATGTGAGAAGGTTAATCCAAAGGCCCTTGAAACCTATTGTCAAGCTGTGAATCAGATACAGATTTCTGAGATAACATTTCAGAAGTCAGAGAAGTTTGGTCCCACTGTTCTGGAGGCAATTGCAGCCTGACTAGAAAGCTAGCAATGCCTTCCTATCTGAGGAGTAAAAAGCCATGTCCAGACATTATGATCCCTAGCTTGTGTTCATTTTTTTGCATATATTTCTGTAAATTTCTTACGATAATTCGTGTCATTTTACCAAAGGCTAAAATTCATTACAAAACCCCAGATAATATTTTTATTTAAGAGTTTCCTTTTCATTTGTTGATAGTCAGGGAGTGAGTATACAGCTCCACGTCACCAGGAATCTTCCTATTTACCTTCTCTCACAAGGTTTTCAAATGGGAGCTCAAAGTGAAAAAAGGTACTTCTTTTAAAAATTAAAAAGTGAACATGTTGGTGCTACAAGATGTCACTGAGGCTAAAAAATCAATAAGAACCAAAGTGGTCTAGATATAAGGAAAAGAACTGTACTTCTAAAAAACTGGGTGCAAAAAGTGTAAGGGGCAGGATATCTGCTTCACCCTCCCACTATCCGATGAGGATGAGGCAGAAACGTGCACTATCTTGGCATGTAGTTGCTTAAAATTTGACGGAGGTCCTGTGTGCGCCCATGGTCTGCCCGACGCTGACCAAAGCAGCCTGAGCCACATGGGCTACCGATATCATCTGGTGTGGCAACTCCTGTATAAATAATTTAAAACCGGAAACCGGAAAGATGAGCTCAGCAGCAGCTTTTCCTTGGCCTCTGCAGATCTGTGATGCTGGGGACTCGCTCCGGGCCCAGAGGAAGCATGCAGCAGACCGGGCTTCCTCCTCCTGCGCTGCGGCAGTCCTGTCGATCACGATAAGATCGCACAGGACCAAGGAAAGGGATGACCCACTTTGGACCTACACACGTCTCTCCCAGAGCAGAGTGGAAGACGCCCATGCACAGCATGGCTGAACTGTGGCATTGACTGCAAGCCGCGCGGCAGCCTGCTGAGCTGCAGCGCTCCGCAGTTCACCGGGAGCTCCCCAGGGATCGATAGCTGCTCCGCGGCCCGAAAGCAGCCTGCTGCTCTCATGCACCCAACAGAGTGAGACTGCTAGACGCTTGTGTGAACGCTGCATGAACCCTTTTTTCTTTTCTTAAACAGCAACAAGAAAAGAAATATTTCTGAAATATATGGTTCCTTCTAAGATTTATGCTTTGCAGACTATATTCTGCGCTAACAATCCTTCCCAGGCACTTCAATTACATGTTATTTTCAATCTTGCCTTTTGCCTTAGAATTTCTTGAGATGTCTTTGATGTTATGCAAATAGCAGCATCAATAGCTGTTACAAAACTGCTCTGCGGGTCATTTTTATTCACCCATATGTAGCAAAGGGGAGAGGAAAAGGCAGAGGGCAGAACARTAGCAACCTGTACCCCAACATAGCTTCTGGCCACTACATGCTATCAGCTAGATTCTTTAATGAATATGAAGGGCTACTAAGGAGGCAGATTTGACTACTGATTTGCTTTCTTGTATTAATGCTTAACTAAATTGTACCTGGTTTTGACAAAATCCTTAAATTTGGGGGGAAACACTTTGTGTCAAAATTCAATGAGAAGTTAAACTTTTTGTTAAAAAAAAAAAATCCAGTATTTATGGTAAATAAACCATGGTTACCTTGGTAAAAATCACAGCTGAGTCTGGACTAAAACCATGCTTCGAAGATCTCTCAGATTTTCGTGGTTTGCCTTCAGGCATACTGGACCTGAACACAGGTGCTATCCCCTGCATCCCGTATATCAAAATATAAATCCAAATCTCCTCCTTCGCAGAAGGTGTGCCTTTAGATCCGCATTTTACAGGTCCTAACCTTCTTCCAGCTTGCAGTGACCAAATGAGAGAAAGACCCAAATATAAAAAGTCTTCACACATCACTAATAAAATAAAATTGCTGCTAGTTTTCTGAASTCTATTTTAAGCATACAAATATCCATCTTACAAAAGCTATTTCTGCCACTGGTTTCAACCAAACACTGTTTTATGAGTCTCAACAAAAATGCCAAGGAACCAGCATGCTAACCAGTAATCCTGTACTGCTCTTTCATTCCCTTCCAGGCCGATGTGCACATGCCTTGTGGGACATCATGGCACCACCAATTCTGTAACTACACATTGTGATATAGCACTTTCCACAAACACAGACATCTGAACACAGATTAAAATAGCTGTTCACAAGAGCGCTGGTCTGATTTCTGCCAACTATTTAGCCTACTGCAAAAAAAGGTATGAAGAGCAATATTTTAAAGAGCACTGAAATGAAGAAACATTCCAGCTTTTACTGAAGTACTTATTTAAGGTTCTGACACTGTAAAAAATTAGGTTCCAAAGTGACAAATCCTGTTTTTGTTACACAAAAATCTTTACCTAATGGTCTGTATGTACATTTTGAATATTGCTTTACAGAGTAATTTAAAACGATCTTAAAACTTGTTCATAAGTCCTCTGCTAATTGGGTCAGACTTTAAAGAAATCCAATAATTATCATTTATTCTCTTCTTCATGTGTAGTATCTGCACAGCTGTCTACTTCTTTATCTTGCCTATCTGGATGATAGAAGCACAGAGAGACTTAGCCCACATCATAGTGCCAATGTCAGTTTCTTAAAAGGTAGTATTAATCAGTTTCACTAGAAATTTGACAAGTATCATCATCCATGGATTCTAGGTGACATTATACTTTTATACTGTAACAGAAGCTGTTGTTAAACATTAAGGAGCATTTACATATAGAAGAAAAACTTTTCACCGAAGATTTTTTAATGGTGGTAAACTGCTTTCTAATTGAATCTATAAAGTAAACCATAGATCCTGTTAGTGTTCAGTTTTACATAATAAATAATAACTTCTGCTGGAGAGAGAAAGTTGTTCCTTCTTTACAGCCTGCACAGACTTTTGTCTCTTGGTTAAGACCAGTTGTTCATAGCACCAATTCCTTTATTGTAGACACTTGCACATTTGGAACAAGATTTGCACCAGGAATCCATGTCAAGAGCATTAGGGTTAACATGAATAATCTGAGATAGGTGATCATTTCAATCTCAGCCATAATTACAAATGAGCTTGTTTGCTTATGGAAAAAATATGTGGACTTCTGGGAAAATGGACAGTTCATGGGCCTTGCACAGAGAAAACRGTAACTCAGGGGGAARAAAGCAAAAAGAAAAAAAAAGAAAAGAAAAAGCCAGATATTCAATAAGTTCCTCCCCAAATCCAGTATCTTGGATGGCACAAACTCTTGGATAGCATGATTACCCTATAAAATTTGACTCATCAACACAAGCTACAAATCTCCACATTTGAATACAGTGATAGGAAATGAAACTAGACACTCATTTGCAAAATGCTATTAGCTTTGTGGATTGAAAATGTTTTATAGAAAATTTACTCAAGAGAAATTAGGCTTATTCACAAAAGCTAACATACACTTAAAGAAGGCTTCACCATAATGGACAATCATCCRGTTTAAGTGAAGTCGCTGTATTATTGGTGAGGGAATGAAAGCAGTTAGCTTGGAGGGTTAATATAAACAGATAAGGAGTCTTTGTGACTCTACTTGTTTGTGCAGCATTCCACACTTTCCTAAGAAAGCCTACAAATATTGCAAAAGGTGCATAACTTCTTCCTGAACAGATCCCTCCGGGGCTAAACCAAAATTAGTATTCAGACTGAGTAAATCAAGAAAGACATGTTTAATTATATTGCCAAGCAATATTAACTTCAAAATATATTAAAAGCCTGCAGCCCATCAGTGTAAATGAAGACAATTTTTAAAGTCTTGATTGTCTTTTTCTCTTTGGACTTCATCAGTTATGCCTAACATACTTGCCAGAAATGATTACATTTTTAGATGTAATGGAACAAAAGGAGTTTTAAATGTTTGGCCTATGTTGGGTATTACAGGTCATATTTACAGACACTCATTTGATTTTCCCAGGAATTTGATTTAGTCATGGAAAGATTTCCTAAGTTGTTTTATCCAACAGTAAAAAACAGCACAGTATAATAGTTATATTTTCAATTTTTTGTCTTTTACTATACAATAGTATCTCTCCAAAAAAGTATATGAMTATTTCAATATTGATATAATCCTAGGCTGTTAAACTACTCTGTGTTATGCACTATTCTGATTTCAGACTTTACTTCTGAAACATCCGGAGACCATATCTGAATCTGTCCAGGATGCTAATACATTAGGAATTTAAAGCTGTGCAAAAGATCTAAAAATTAAATATGGGACAGTTTTTAGAGAATAGTGCCTACTATTATGAAAAAATTTAACGTGAACAGTCTCTTATTGATGGCAGGGATACAGCAGGAACAGAGGGCAAGACGAGCTGGTCTCAGGACAGTGGCCTCTGCAGATCAGTTTTGGTGCACGTTGGCACGCAGCTGTATGGTTGCAGGTACTGCGTCTACCCATGCCTCTGAGGATATCATATCTTCCAGTGTTGTTGAGGTGACATCTGTGATAAATTGTGTTCTTGATTTAAGTCATGTCCTTTATGGTGTAATAAGAAAAATAACTTGACCCAGTATTATAACCCTGCTTTAATAATAACTAAAAAAAGAGCAAGCAATAAGATAAGCATTTGTTAATAGTGGTTTGGCAGTAATCAGACATTGTAAAAATGTATAAAATGTATTAAAATGCATAAAAATGCATGCATGTAGACCAAAACCAAAATAACATTTTAGGCAGTGTTCTTCCATAAGTAGTTTTCAATGCGCTTTGCAGAACAAGTCAGTGTAATGATCCCTGTTTCACAGACTGGGAGAGAAAGGCACATGGAGATGTGGTGGCTTTCTTAAGAGTCATAACCTGTCACAGTTACAGGGTTAGAGCAGATAAACACCACTCAGTGTAACATGGATCCCTGCTGCCTGCAAGGCCAGATCTTGTCTGTTGTAAAGCCTTCGTTCCAGCAAAGCAACAATAGTTTGTATCTGCTTGGATTCTACTTTTAGATCATTGTAACAGTGGTTTTAGAACATATTAAACTAGTTACACCTTTTTTCTGGTCGTTTGTTTTCACCAAGTCAGATCTAATTCCTTAAAAAAAAAAGTATATTTTTAAAAAGTGTGTTTACACATTTTTCCAAAGTTTAAGTACATTTTCTCAGAGAAAGAAATCTTTTAAAATATGTAGTCAACGGGGACTGAAACTACCTTCATCTGAGGCACACCTGAGATTTCAGTACACATGTAAAAGGGAAAGTCAGAACCTAGTCAAAGGGAGATCTGTGCTACGTAATGGTCATTCAGCTACAAATTTAACCTCTCTGTTGCACTGGGGATAAGTAATCCTTAGACATCAGAGTTAAGAGTTAGAATAGTTTTAGGTAGGTGTTAGACTAGATTATACTAGGTTAGACTTTAATGCCTAAATAGTTGACTCTGTTCTGCAGTCATACTGAAAGGTGCCACGCGTCATGGGCAAACTTACAGCCATTTTATGAACTTCACGACAAGAATGCTGTTCTTGTTATAAGAGGTTCTGTAAAGGATTTTATATTATACATTATTTACATATTATATATATGGGATTTACCCTAGCTTAGATGTGATTGTAAATTCATGTATACTAGATCACCTGAATGAAGTAAAATAGGTTTTGGTGTTTGGTTTTTAGTTAACAGCAAATATTTTCATGTCTAGCTTTTGGGCCAAAGAATGTAACTTTCGTAGATTGTAGGTAGCATTTACCTTAATGCCTTGGAACAGAATCAATGTAGAGTTTAAAAAAAAATTTTTTTCTCAGGAGTTTCTCAGGAGAATCTTTTAATAACCACCTCCTTCTCCTGGATTTTAAAGTCCTGGAGTAGTACTCTTTCCCTGCAGTCTATCTTATGAGTGAACATTAAAATATAGATAAGAGTTTCAGGCAAAATGGACTGGCCTTGAGGATCTGATTGAGCTGACAAAATTCTTACCAATTCCAAGAATTTGTTCTGAATTAAACAAGTTTTCAGCTTCAATGGAATCAAAACCTAGTCCAGAAGTATTTATGGACTACTGGCCTGAGGGCAGTCAAAGCCTGATAACCTCTGAATTGCCATTTCACATTCTCTGGCATCTAGTTTGGGAAAGGAGCAGGCTGTTTTCCAAAGAAGGAGAGACAAAAAGAGAGTACAAGTACAGAGCAAAACTAGAGCATGGCTTATATTTTTGAGCAAAACTAGAACAAATCACTGTCACATGTGGTTCATCTATGATAGTTACAGCAGAATGGACATGAAGGACAAACCATCCAGCCCAGGCCTAAGATAGGCTTGTGGCAAATCTTGCATTACTGATGTTTATGTCTGCCTGGTGTAAGATTAAGCAAGGTCTGAAGTTCCTCAGGTATAAATCACCAAATCTCATGGAATAAATGTCTTTCTCTTGTTCATGAAGCATCGATACTTTGATCTCTCAACCATAGCAATCATATTCATCTGAAGTGAAGATTAATTGCTCGCTTGCAAGCTAATTTAGAAAGGGACAAATGATGCTAAACTGAAGTAGCAGAGATCTTTACAGATATTRATCGCTTCGTATACCAAAATATTTGCTTGCTATAAAAAAGTTATATGTTATGAGCCCTAAGAATTCTTTCTATATGTTCAATCTCAGGTTTAACCTTAAATTCTGTGTTGTATATAACCTCTCTAACTAACGCATATCAAATAGGTTCCTAGTATTTATATTTGCATATGTGGTATAAGGAAGTATTGTCTTAATGTGCACTATACATTAATTCTATCAGAATAAATTTAGTTTTCACTTCTGCCTAGTGATTGAAGAACACTCAATAAATATGTCTAAACTGGAGATGAGGCTCCTAGATCCGCATGCGTACCCTGGCCACTTCCCAGCTGCTGCTAAGACCCGGCTTGCCCTGGTTGCCTCTGGGGGAAAAGCTGGCATGGGAGGCAGAGATGGGCCATTTCACTCTTCCATGGACCTGGGGTGCAAGTCTGTGGTGTGCACCAGCCACACAGCATAGGAACAGGGACTGCCAAACTCCTGCATGACCATGCCCTGTAAGTACATGCTTAACAGCGGCAGTGGAAACTGAAAGAACAAAACTGTGCAGAAAACTCTTTTTTAGTCAGGATTTCATATTGCTATTTTTTTTTTAATTTCTGCTTTACAGTTCGTCAAAAATAAGATGATATAACCTGATGTTTGAAAAAAGTAAGTTTGAATACTTCCTTCCTTGAATAAGAAGTGTGAATCTTAGACCCACAACTTTTAGCTTTGACCTGGGACTCATTGATTTCAGTAGGAGTTGAGAGTACATCTTACTAACTGAGGACATTTTCCTGGATCAGGGCCTCGGTGCTTTTAAATTTGTGTTGTACTGTCCCCTGATCCTGAGCCTTCCTGGACTACTCTAACTTACTCTGCCTGCCAAAGGTTTCAAAGAACCTCTTTGGCAATCAGATATTTTCAGGCTACAGAAGAGGTAGGCGCAAACATTTCCACTGAGGCATCCTATAGAGGAATGCATTGAAGAATGCTGGCTTTTCACAAAAGAAAAAAAAAAGGAAGAAAAGAAAGAAAGAAAGAAAGCAAAGAAGAGAAAAGAAAAGATCTCCTGCTGTCATCAGTGGCTTGGAGAGCAGCTTTACAACAGAGAGAGGAGGCAGAAGTGCCCTCCAAGATTATCCTGGCTGGTGTTGCATTCTGTTTCAAAAGCATGTGTTGTACAGCAAGGAGCATCTAAACCCCCCTAGTGAAAAAGCTCCCAACCCTCTATTTAAACATTTGAAGCATGTGGCGTATTTAGGAGCCCTGCAGAGGAGTTGAGGAATGACAAAGGAAAACTTTTAAACTGAAAGCAACTTGCTTTAAGAGCGTATCCTGAGCACTAACTGCAGAATGTACCCACATACCTTGCTTGTATATGCAATTTCAGAGAAATGTTGACAGTGAAAAGTGACCATCTGCCAATAAAAATGACCGTGAAGTGGTTGGCAACCTCAGTTGTAGCCATTTCCCATTTATTTAGCATTATAAACATATCAAAAGATTTCAACTATTTCCTGTGCTTCATGGTATGGCCTCCCACACCCGAACTACTTTACATCATCCTGCTAGAATGTCCTATGGGGAATATCCACTATTCAACAAGGAACAGTTTTATTTAAGCGCAACTGCACGGGCTTTTTTAGGAAGTGTCTTTCTGCATTCATTTTGCATTCAGATGTTCCTTAAAGCTGCTATGTTTCATTTCTTCCCCATTTATAGTCTGATTTTCAAATGTGCAGAAACACCTGCTGCTCTTCTTGCGAGCAGCTTGGCTAGCACAGCCTCTCTGAAAACCAGGTCATTAATTCACCACTGTTTCACTGCTGCTGCTTTGTGAACCTCTCCCATTACTTTGGTACGTAAAGCACAATATTGATTGCTTGGAAGATAGAGTTTACTACAGAGCTATCTTTGTGGTAGCACACAGGCTGAGCTTGGGGTTTGAAGTCAAGCCAGGCTGGGGTTTGAATGTGCCAGGTCCTATACCACATTTAGAGCTGTTTGGAGACTACTTTTAGACTAGCAGCATGCACAGTGTAGGACCTGCTGCATTTATTTAAAATTTACCTCCCCCCTCACAGACTGTCCCTAGTTCATGTGTAATAAATAGTCACAGTCCCCATAGTCCAGCTTGTCTGGGAAGACTAAAAATGAGAGAGTTGTGTAAAATGCCTGCACGTAGCACTTTCCTCTCCTGGAAAAAGAGAAGTGAAGACAAGGATCCAAGGCTGCTTTTCATCCTATAAGACTTATGGTTATTAATGATATTCAATATTTAATTTCTGACAATACTTAGTAAAACAGATTCTCCACACATTAAAAAGCAAATTGGAGCCTTAATCTGCTAGAATCAGAAAACATGGGCAACATGTGCCTTCAAAGTCAGTGTGAATGTTGGAAGCAAAAGCCATCACAAGCAAATAGATGTTAGATTAAACTACCAGGTTTAACAAAATCAGGCATAAGAAATCTAGCAGGGAATACTAAAGTTTAATAAATGAGAAAAATCAGATCAAATATAACCTGGCCATAGATCCAAAATTTCATTCGTGTTCACTCAGGTAGTAAAATAATAGGATCAGAAAGTCTGAGAGGAAATTCCAGCTGGGGCTATCAGGTTTTCACTGCTCGTGTTAATCTTGTATGAAATATTGGGGTTTTTAGCTCTTATTATCTCAGACTAATTCAGAACAGTGACTAATTAATATATCATTGCCCTCCCAATCTGTACTTCTGATAGTATCTCAAATGAAAAAATAGTGGATATGCATTTTGGAGTATTTATTTGGATGCCATTGCTTTGGAAAATGAATGTCCCTTTTCTCCTACTGTAGCTATATAGCATTTTTTTTAGCAGAAGTTTCCTCTCTCAAAATGTAACAGTAATTATGGTTTCTGTTTTCTCAGAATTTCAGAGAATTCTTGCTTTTTCCTGAGCTGCTCATACAGCGAGAACTACAGAAGTATTTAGAAAACAAACTGAAAGGTGATCAAAAGGAGGGCTGGGTATACATAGCCATTCACAACACATCATGGGGATTTTACCCCATTCCTCTGCCTTTTGGAGCCTGGGATGTAAGGAGAATAACAGGTTTTGAGCCCCGCTTCTAAGGTTTGACCCATACAGCTGCACCGGGCGGGCTGTGCTGTGTGTCCCTGCGTTCCCAGCTCGGAGCAGCTGTTCCCACGCGCGCTGCGGGCTGGTGCAGTGTAAAGCGCACAAGGGCCCAGCGATATTCCCTCCACCCTGCAAGGGATTTTAGCTGTTTGTACTGGAGCATTGCTAATCCTCGGGGACGGCAGCTATTGCTGATCTCCTACAGCGTGTGTAGGCATAGAGGGAATATCCTTGTACATTCCTGCTCTGGCACGATTGTGTGGGTTGCAACCCAGCCCAAAGTGATTTTATGTCTCTGCATTTCCCTATTCTTAATAGTACCATACTATCAGCAATATTTTTTTTTTGAGTTGGACAGAATCCACACCACCACCATAGTGGCCACAATAACTGCATTTGTTATTAGGAGGACAAGAGGGGGAGGGAAGGGCGAGAAAGAGAGAGAGGAGACCTGCATGCTTGATGTTGAAGAAAAGCCTGTTTGTGCTTAATACATTGGAGAAATTGTTCAAGAACAGTTCATCCATGTGAAAAATATAACCCCTATACAGCTGCCAAATTCAGTAAGGCCTAGTATGATCAGTTGTGTAAGTGCCAATCCTAAAACTTGAAGCTGCCTGGAGGCAGTTTCAACTTATACACCCAATTTTTTCCAAGGATATAGAACATTTCGGAGAATTGTTACTTGCTTGTTCAAGTCAGCCCCTTTTCATTTTTCTGCTTGTTCCAAACTTAAAAAAAAATAAAAAAGAAGAAAAAAAATAGGAAAGAAGAAAGAAGAAAAAGAGAAAAAGAAAAAATACACAGAGAAAAAAAGAAAAAAGAAAAAAGAAGAGAAAGAAAGAGAAAGAGAAAGAAAGAGAAAGAGAAAGAGAAAGAAAGAAAGAAAGAAGAGAAAGAGAAAGAAAGAGAAAGAGGAAAGGGGATAAGGAAAGGAAAAGAAAAAGGGACAGGAAAAGGAGAAAGGGAAAGAGAAAAGGGGAAGGGAAGGGAAATGGGAAAGGGAAAGGGAAAAGGAAAGGAAAAGGAAAGGGAAAGGAAAAGGAAAAGGAAAGGAAAAGGAAAGGGGAAAGGAAAAGGAAAAGGAAAAGGAAAAGGAAAAGGAAAAGGAAAAGGAAAAGGAAAAGGAAAAGGTGAGGACGTGTTCTTTCTGGCAAGTTCCACAAAATCAACATCTAATTCCAGGAGCTGGGATACTGATGTCACATAATGTAAGGGACACCACAGCACCTTAAAAGTTACAGAAAAACCATGTATTTTTATACATATCTAATCCTTGCTCGCAAGAACCTCAAAGAACAAAATTTCGTACAGACAGGCACCTTCATTTGCGCTGCAGTCTGCTAGCCAGCCCTCCCTTGCGGAGAACGGTCACTCAGGCAGGGGAAGAAACAAGGGAAATGGGTTTCCTTGCAATGTCCTAGATGCAGGAGCAGGTGACACCTCTCCACGTTGGCGGCACGCTGTGCTTTGCAGCTCTGTGCTTGTCTCGTGCTGAAGACCAGAGGTTTGAGGATGAGCAAGGTTATTTTAAAACCTGAGTGGAGCAAAATGAGGAGACAGAAACACACCTGAGCAGAAAAACAAAGCTCCTGTAGGTCTGTCTCCATCTAAGTTGACACATCGCGTCTGTGCCTACCACAACTGCAGAGGAGGCTGGTGATGGCATTGCCCTCCTCGCTCACGCCAGAGTAAAACCTGAAGCCTGTAAAACACTGGGCTGAAATCAGAGATGAAGCTCAGGTTTAGGAGGCTGGGAGGTTCCTGTGCAGCTTGAATGTATGCAATGTGCTTCGTAACAAAGTGTGCTTTTACTATGCTGCCATTTTGGAATGTATATTATAAGGTAAATGGAAAGCACTATGTGCTTACAATTTGTCTTTCTTCCACACGCTCCTGAAAAGCAAAGGTTTTTTCTTCATTCCTCCAGAACAGAAGTGCCAGCAGAACACTTTTTCCTAAAACAAGTAGTTATGTTGAAGTGGCACGGGCATGCAATTATTCGAAATAAGGCTTAAATTCAAGATAAGATGAGATCTCCTGGGATGCAATATCTGTAAGGCACTTATGCCTGTTCCCACTGGTGTCTGTGGCAAGATTTCTCTTAATTTCTGAAGTGCGATGATCCAACACAGACTGAAGGGGGAACAGCCAGAGGATTCAAGCCCATTCAGATCCCAAACCTAGTACTAAAGATACTCTAATTAGCTTACAAAATCGTGTGCTGCCTCTGCCTGCATAATGCACTGAATCACACTTGGCTCTTTCCCTCCAGGGTTTTAGGCAATGCTCCGCCAGGGCCTCCTCAACCAAATCCCTATGGGCATTGTGGTTAGACTTGGGTCACAGTCCAGCAGGTTTGTGCTGGCTCAGCTTTTTATTTCTGACTAAATCACATCAGATTTTACTTACCTGATGACAGCAACTTTCATTCCTGGCTAAAAAGTCCTCCACTGCAATTGGTAGTAAGTCCTGATAATTCCCTAAAGCCTTGCAAAGAAGCTAGCAAGAAGAACAAATAAATTGTGAATTGCTGCTAGGCATGTGAAACTTGGAGGTCTGAAAGTGTTAGGTTAGACGATCTCCCAGGATTCATCATCTTAAACCCACATTTGAGCATATTGCTTATTGGAATGAAGCTGGTGGAAGCAGAGGGAAGAAAGAGAGAGGGAAGAGATATTTAGCTATAGTAAGGGAGAAGGACCATGAAATAAACAAAGAGAGCTTAGTAACTCCTGTGCAGTAGGAATGCTGGTTCCTTGTCTTCACACCCTTAGCTGTGTCAAACTTTTCATTAGAAAATTAAAGATTTAGTTGAATTCAATTCTGTTTGGCAGTATCTGATTCAGAAAAATCACACAGCCTCAGAAGACAAGCTGGGATAAAGGCTGCTATTAGGGTCAGCAGACACCACACACTGGGGGTTAAAGAAAGCATACCACAGTTTGCTTTTTCTTATTCAGGCTTTCATCACATTCAAAAAGTTAAAAAAAAAAAAGAAAAAAACCTTCCTGGAAACCAAGTAGTCACACAGGCCTCTGCTTCATTGGGATTAATGATTCCCATTCAAAACTGCTGTATGCAGAGTAGCAGGGGAGACTATATTCTTTGTTGGCATGAAAGGGTGGGTCTCCTTTGACTTCAGCAGAGTTTTGCTTATTTATGCTAGCAGAGAATTTGGCCCTGAAATTATTAGTTACATTATAAGTATCTCCCTCTGCCAGAGCAGGATTATTCACTCACTCAGTGCATTTTACCATCTCACATTAAACATAGCGTGTTAAACATACCATATTGCAGGGCTTTCCCTGTGCCTCTTGGGATGCTAACTCATTAA
The DNA here is from genome assembly GCF_003343035.1 of Apteryx rowi. Lineage (NCBI taxonomy): Eukaryota > Metazoa > Chordata > Aves > Apterygiformes > Apterygidae > Apteryx > Apteryx rowi. The sequence goes on along the minus strand of NW_020450196.1, from coordinate 2,055,095 downwards.
GGACTTTTCCTGATTGCTCAGCCCATGCTGATTTCTCTTTATTACCATCTTCCCCAGCACTCCCAGCTCTACTCCATGGTATCACCCAAAGCAATTCTCCATCCTCTCTCTGTGCTTCACTATCATGTTTCAGGAAAAGGAAGGGTCCATTTTTCATAACACTAACGTATGCATATATGATTGTTTTGCAAAATGTTCAACATTTATTATTACAAGAGTTAAAAGTTAATGTAAAAAATAAGCAAAATGTCACCTTTGATCTTCCTCATGTGCTAAAGGGAGTACAAAAATTACTACTGAGCAGATTGCCAGGAAAAGGGATGAGAAGAAGTACAATGTGCTTTAGTCCCTACATGTAGGTGAGTGGAGACTGCCAGATGCACTAGAGGCACTCTTTAAAAGGCAACTGTAAAGAAGGCAAATGAGGAGCCTCTTACTTCTCCTCTGGAGCTGGAAGTGGCTCTGTACTCTCCTTGACACTTTTACTAAATGCCAGAGACTGGGCCTTGCGTGTTGAGACAGATTAGGCTAGCAGGACTCTAAGAAAGGCCAACAACTGTTCAGCCCCCTTGCTTGGCCTTCCCCAAGATTGTAAAGGCAGCCCTGGTTTCCAGCCTAATTTTGCTTTGCTTATGTATTTTGAACAGTAATTTCCCATTCAAGTATCCCCTCAGACTTCAGGAAAGCTACTTATGAAACAGGATTGTATTCTAGCGCCARTAAAGATGGCACACAGCATACCCTGAGCCTTCCTTTTTAAATTATTGATATTAGGAAGCTCAGTAGGATTTTAGTCTGTAGACGGACTTTCAGACCACCCTGCATTGCAGAAGCTTGAAGTCCTGCTCAGCTTTTCATACAGTAACCTGAGAAGCCCTTTTCAGACAAAAATACACGTCTCATGCCCTCTTTTAATAGATCCATGTAAGCAAATATTTATATCCCTTGCAGGGCACTGCAGGCAGTTCCTCGTAACACACTGTGAAGYAGGTTACACTGAGCACAGATCGATGTGTAGGATAAAACCGGGCTCCATAAAGCGAGTAGTCAGAGCACTGTAGTTTTGGCCGCGGAGCCTCCCTGGCCTTTGGCAGCTCAAACGCTGGAGCCCAGGAGCAGTGCTGGTGCCAGACGTTCGTCCGCGCGCTCCTCCTGCGCAACACGGGCCCAGCTGTGCCGACGTCCCTGGGAGCGGGAGGGCACCGCTCCTCCCAGGCGATGCCGGCAGCGGCTCTCCGCGGGGAGGAAGCTCGCTGGTGCCACAACTGCCAGTTCTCTGCCTAGAGGTGCTTCCTGCCGCCGTTCCTGATAGCGACCACCTGCGGCAGGTTTCTGCAGGATGTGAGCATGGTTAGGAAGCAGAGAACTCATTTCTGTCTAGATGCCACAGAACAAGTGTTTCTCAAATACAGCCCCCCCCCAGGCCTGCCCACTGCACAGCCTACAATACAGAGACAGCAGAATATTCACTGTTTTTAGTAAAAAATGCTTATTGTCACGGTGTACTTGTTGCTTAAATTAGGCAAGCCAACAAAGAAATCCAGCTGTGTCTTTGGCATCTCAGCTTACTTTCATCAGAAAACAAGACAAAGCTCCTGGAAGTGTAGTCTGCTATGGTTAAGGTATTCCACTGATCTCATTAGCTTAAACCATGAGGATTTACCCCTCCAGGCTCATTCCCATGAACAGTTCAAGGAAGGTATCATTCAAGTAAAATGACACTTTTCAACTCATTGGAATGATTATTATACGCAGAACAAGCAATAAATCATTCACAAATGGGGAGTGGAGCTGACCTGTTGGAGTTCAGCAATGCCAGAAGGAAGAAAAGAGAGACAATAACTTGATAACAGTGCATGTAAATGCTAAATCTGCCAGTGTATGACAAACTGGGTGGTCTTCACTATCTATATGGTTCTAGTTTTGATAACAACGTAACCTGAACTTTTTTTTTATCCAAATGGCGCCTTTGTGCCAGTAGAAATCTGATGCAATTGCTTTGCTGAGATAAACATTTAAATTGAAATCTCGTCTTTGAAAAATGTTTTTGCTCCATATTTTAAATTGACAATGTTTTGCCTAACTGATTTTGTAAGGCAGTGACAATGACTTGAAGGTTTCCAATCCCTGAGGTGATACACTGGATCACTCCAACCCAAGATAGCAGCTAGTAGTAGAGTGCCACAGTGAATTAGTGCAGAATAGTCTCTGTATAATATCATGCTCATCCTGCTTCTATTACACATACACACAAAAAAAACCCAGCATTAAAATAATGTTAGAGTTTCAGATTCAATCCCCCCATAGTTAGGAAATGATAAAATAAAACTATCTGAGCAACTCTAATTCCCTAGAATAGGTTTAACTTTCTAGTGTTAGAAGATTCTTTAGCCCTAATACAATGCTTTATAAGCCTGAAATAATGACCAAAATACAATTCAATAGCAGCATAATTCTCACTGTCTCAAAAGACATATTTCAGACATAAGATGAAAATAAAAGCATAAGAATATAAAGCCATGTAAGACAAAACCCAAACAGATAGAATGGCCCAAACAAGCAACATCCCCCCACTGAACATCTGGACACTGCAAACTCTGAGTAAGTTACTGCATCAGAATCCAGTTTTTGCAGCTTTCTTCTAATGAGCTGAACCAAAGCCTTGGATCTGACCGTATTTGAATTTTAAAGATGCTTGGATTTGGACCTGAATTTGGAGTTCTGGCCCAGTTATGATGAATGCATTTTAGATATGTCTGAGCCAATAAAATGATCAAGCTTTGTGAAAAACAGAACATTTAAAAATGTATTTTAAGAGATGCTTCACCACAGTAAGAAATTGGGGCAATTAGTTTTAAACTGTTCCTTATTCCACCTTTTAAGTTACAGAGAAGCAGTGTGGCTCATGCACATTAAAGAGTACTGGGCATTTATGAGGCAACTAAATGCTTTTTATCATACTTAGTTTGCATATTGTATTACTTAGCTGGGTAAGCACAAAGGAGAGCCTGTTGAACTGATTAATTATTTCTAGCATGGTTTCTCACATATCAGTCAAAATTCTTCACATTTTTTGTATGTCATTTYGAAATCTTAATGATCTTTGGTATTTACAAGAATATTTTCAGTTGTAAGCTAAAAAGCATTTCTGTTTGAATAGAAATGTAAGTAAAGAACATTTCCTTATTTTCTTGTTTGTTTGCATACAGATTCATTCATTTTGGATCACAGATGGGTGAACTGTGGTTTCTTCGAAGGCCAATGCTTTTAAAGCTAATATATTTAGTTAGAATGGTGACATAAAGTACTACACAAAAAGCACCTGACAGCAGTTGTTCAGAAAATAACTCTTGCAGGCCAGAGGTATACAAAGCACGAGCCCCACTACAATAACCATGAGACTTGTAGCTGCGTGATGTCAAGGGAGACAAACCAAACACCTGTCAAGGAAAACGAATGTTTGAAAGGGTTAAGTTTTTGTCACAAAACAGGACTCAGCATCTGTTGATGCCAGTTGTTGCTGTTTCTCTCCCTCTCCCCTTCCCAGCAGCGTGCAGAAACCTTTGCCTGAGATTCTCCATTCACTGCTTCCGTCTCTTTTTTCAGGGAACAAACCTGATTGATTGATAAAACCCTGGGACCCGCCAAGTATTTTTGGTATCTGGAAGACGCTTGGTGTTCATCTCTGCCTTCAGAGGGAAATTCAGTGTGGAGGATCCGCATAAGGACTAATGATGTTCAACATCTGCTGAAAACATAACCCCCTCTGCAGCACAAAGTTTCCTCCCCGAGAAACTTCTGAGGGGCCCCATCCCACCCCTGCAGGACCAAATCCCACCCACACTGCAGAGATTGACTGCAAAGACTGGTCAGTCGTGGCTAGAAAACCCCATGGACCTGTGTTTTTATAGGCTTCTTCACCAGAAGGCTAAACAGCAGCAAGGTAACAAGAACACCTTTGGCAAGCAAAGTTTTTCTCTTACTGGAGAGTTCAGGGAAGCAGAATTTTGTCTTCTTTAGGATTTATTTTTGTCTCTCCTGCTTATTCAGAGAGACATGCATCAAGCAGCACTGTTAACACTACGCAGTTTAAAGTCATGAACTGCCACTCAAAAATACAAGGCACTCAAAAATCTTTAGGCTTTTACTGTGGGAGATGTCCATCTTATTTGTCCCCAATTATCTGAGTCTTCAGGAAGCATCTGGAAGTCTTAGCTTCTATATGGCCAAGGAACATACTTAAAAGGTTTCTCATTTAACCACTCACATTTAGGCTTTAGAGCTTCTTGAATAAAAAATAAGGTATTTGAAGAAAGATTTACAGTAAACTTTGAAATTTGACAGGTCTGATCAAAAGAGCTGAAACAACACCATGTAATGAACCATGAATATAATCTAACTCTTGTTTTTTCACCTCTGTGGCTCATACTTAGGATTTAATGTCTACTGTCAGAGTAATTAGACAGAGGGCAAGTCTCAAACAGTGATTCAAAATAAGATCCTAAACACTCTGCATCTCCATATTCATACACCCTTCCTCACCCATTTGTGAATTAGATTTAAAAACAGCACTAAGAGGTGCAGTATTAACATAGACTTACGCTTATATTGTCTGAAGTTTTGGTGTGAGCCAAGGTGTGTAAGTGAATTCACAGTTTTGGGACTAAGGAAGAGCAATGAATCAGTAATTTAGTTTCAAAGGGTCCTTCTACATTGGCCCTAGTGTTTTCAGTCAGACAGCAGAAAGAGATTGGAAGATATCCACGCTGCAATGGAGATGGGACATCACTTTGCGCTTTTTGCTCTGAAGCTTTGGTTACATGAGTGAAATCCAGATCCTCAGTAATCATGATTAAAACTAAGAGGATAACAGGCATCTGCACTTGTGGGGACCACCTCTCATTTGCCCATTGAGATAATAAGTTAAACAGATATTACTCATCTATAACTAGCGGTTAAATTGCCCTACAGTTCTACCTAGTTATGGCTTGTGAGAGACACAGGAACAGGAGAGGGGAGGAGAAGGATGGTAAGGGAGACCGTATCTCTTTCACTTCTCATGTCTGCATTTGTTTAATTTACAAGAGGAATAAATGCTATTCAGATGAATCACAGATAACCTTTAAGAAAGCAGCAGGAATGAACGGTTTCAATCCCATCATATTAAAGACTGATATCTCACAAGCCTGGTAATAATATATAGTGCTTCTTATAGCTAAACCAAAGTCCTATGCCTAAGCTATTGTAGCAATCAAATTTAATTGAAACCCATACTGGCAATTTAAGTTGAATGACTGAGGATTTAATGATACTTTTAGATATAACCCTAGAGCCTAGGGTTGCAGCATGTCAGTAAGACAATAATAAGTTTGCTTTAGAAACATAGGATTGGAGAGGGCCAGAGGGGTTGTCAAGCCCAGTTCCTGGAATGAAAAGATGCTCTTTAAAAAAAGGCCCAGCTTAGAGGCCTGTCTACAGGATTTCTATTCTGTATGCCACCACAGAATCCAAAGCACTTCTCAACACTCTAATAAAAAGTTAAGGACAAATGAAAAAACATCCACAGCTGTAAAGCCACACAGGAAGAGAGCAGAAAAGACAGAAGGTCTCACTAATCTTATAGTGCCCTGATCTACCAGGAACCTGCTTATGAAGCTCCCAGTTGATCCTCACAAGCAAATCATGCCCTACACTATGTAAGAGAGGGGGAAAAAATTATAATTTTTCTTCCAATTTGATTTAAAGGAGAGATTACTTGCCTATTCCAAATCTGGTAGCTGGTTAAATCACAAGCATATCAGTTGATTACACCAGTCAGATACCTGATGAAACTTACCATCATTAGGCCATCATCACTCTTTAGTGATATCTGCTTTATTTTCAATGAAGTGATTCAGATTCAGACGCAGAGAAAGATGACAATGCCCAGCAGCCAATCTTTAAGTGCTCTTTGGGGGTGAGGGAGGGAGGAAGAGCAGAAGGGCGGAGGAGAGAGTCTTCTTTCCTTGGCAAGGAAATAAACCTCCATAGCAACCGTCCAGGAACTCAAAGTACAGATTAATATAGCAAAGACAGACTGCAAACAAACAGTAATCCAGCCTCCTTTCAAACTCCTTTTGGAATTCGATGAACTGACATATCCAAAACTTCATTTCTGATCTCCTAGGAATTCTCCTATTTTAAACATACAACCCTGCCCATAAGTTTCTCAAACTCCATATTAAAACAATTTGGTTTTCTTGCCCTTCTATCCTATTTCAAAGAGTATTACAGGATCTCACCTCCTTTGATGGTTACAAATACTGTTATAATAGTATTTCAGTTAGTGTGTTAGCATTCAGTTAGTACGAATTTAGCCATAACTAATATATAACCATTTGAATATGCACTCTTATTATCCTTTAATGTAAAAAGCCTTTCCTCTTCCTTGGATACTCTATTTTACAAATCCTCATAGTAGCCCTTCTGTGCACCTGTTCCTATTCCAACTCATCTTTTTTCAGTGTGGGTGATGACAGCTGTATGAAACATAATATTACTAGCACTTCCTTGACTTTATGAAAAATATCTTATGATAGAATTATAAGAGTTTTTTGCAGCTATATATTGGCTTCTCATAGGCAAACTGACTAGGATACCGAGGTCTCTTTCTTCGTTGACTATCTCCAGTTAGTGAGTTTCCCACTTATATCATATCATTATTACTAGTGTCTAATTCCATGATTATACATTCGCACTATTAAATCCTATTCTATTTCTCTCTCTTTCCAGTCAATAGAATCATTTAACATCTCCCAGTCTTATGTTAGGGGACAAACACCATGAGCACTCATAAAGTTGCTAGATATTTGCCTTAGAAAACATAAAGAATGAGAAAAAAGAACCAAACTGCAATTCCAGACTCAAACTCAAGGTCAGTTCTGATTCAGGCATTTCAGTCAGCTTGACACTAAGGCAGGACCAAGCATGACTCAGAGATGTGGCCCTGGTGTGCGTCCTTCCACCAGGCCGCTGAATGCTTCGGTTAATCAAATCCTCATACTGAACTTGCAGCCCCCCCAAAAGCACTGCTGGGGAACTGTAGGAGCTTGACTAATGGAGAGGCAATCACGTAAAGAACTTACAAAGGTCTCCTGGGCTTTCATGTTCACCCAGTGGTACTTGACAGTGACACTAGACACAGGGTATAAGTCTCACATTGTTCAAAGCTGATACCAAATACTACCAGGTGTTTAGCTCTCCCATGCAGCACTACCCAAGCTGTACATGAAAAACTAAAACCTGGCTTTACGCAGCCCATGAGCCCTCCAGAGCTAAGTGCTTCCAAGTGCTTTTGACCTGCTGAGTGGATAAGGCCAATTTTAAACTTGTTCTGAGATTGAAGGCTCCTTCAAGAGTCATCTTCAGCAACTGGCAACAGTCAGGAGTATAAAAATGTACCAGCCATAGGCTCATGCCAGCTGCTGTGAGAAGGGGAGACCTAAATCACAAGGGTGTTAGATATAGTGGGGCCTTGCAGAAGTTAGTGAGCATCTGCTACTGACCTAGAAGGAGCAAGATGGAGTCCATGATAGGGAAATTCCCAAGCAGACTAATTAACGTCACTTTTCTTCACCATTTCAGCTCATCAGAGTGGAAACATGGGTGACCTAAAGTTTGGTCTGAAACTTTGCAGTGTTTTAAAATGTTGATCTTTGTGTGTACACTTTATGTTGAAAGCACAGAAAGATGGTCAAACACAATTCTTAGAGAACTGCCTTTGAAATAAATATGCAAATCTGGCATCTTTCTGACTATAATCACACTAAGTAAACGGAAATTATTACTTCCTTAATTTCTCCAAAGAGGAAGAGGAGTTAAAGAAGGAGTAGGAATGCACTGATAAAGTTAGACAATACCCTCTGTGCTAATCAACCCCATTTTAGAGGGATCCATTTCAAAGACTTACCTATTTATAATTATACCAATCCACTATGCAACAATTTCTTTTAGGACTGTATTTTGAACATTCTATTAAGAGATAAATTGTTTGCAAGAGCAGTCAGAAAAAACAGCTCTGAAAATCTTTCTATTAAAGAGTTTTTTTCTTACCAGGACCTCTTAACAGAGTATTGTAAGGTTTGTACCAAGCGTCCCACTTGCAGTAGAAAACTTCCTGCCTTAAGTGATCACTTGAAAACATCCCTAAGTTTTCCAATACCATTTTACTTGACCTTTAATTAAAACAACCACTGCTAGGCAACCAGTCTTTGCTGGTCTCTTGGGTAGTCACTTAAGACAGATTTTTTTTTATATTTATATGCAGAATAACTTAGTTGGCCCATCATTTTCTGTATTTCCTTTGCTATTTATTATCTGGCATATTTGGGCTTGGATAAGAATATTTTTGCTGACAGCCATAATCCTGTATTTGTGACATAGCATTTTGTTGCCATAGAAATGAACGTAATGTCACAAATCCAGCATTACAGTAACTTAGACTGCTGGATCAAGTTGGAGAATGCTATAAACTGGAAAAGAGCAAAGTTTTTTAAGCGCAGTGATAGGTGAACAGGGCAAGTGCGCTTGCAGGAAGTGATTGGCAAGATTGTGAGTAGACTTGTTTTCAAAGTTTAAAAAGTTGTAAGTTAACTCTGGTTCTTCCTCCTTCTATAGCCTTGATCTTCTCATGGCAAAAACTCCTACTGATTTTGAAAAGGCAGAATCCAGACCTAACAGAAGACAAGTTCATAACCTAAAATGAAAAAGGATTTGGAAAGGATGCAGACAGTAGGATACCCACTGGCAGCTCTTTATACAAGACCTTTTCTTAGAAAATGATCTGTTTATTTCAGAAGCAGTTAGTTAGACAGTGTATATGTGTTGAAAATGACCCAAATATCTCTCATACATCCATAGTGAGTCAACCGACAAGCTAATATTTAAAGGGCAGAAGCTTGGCAAGAAGCCTTGAAAGCTTTTTAAGTCATTTCTAGATTGAACTGATAGTGAATCCTAAGAAATATTACTTCGCAGTAAATTTTCTATTCCTGGCCTACTAGGAGTTTAAATCAGATGAAGCTAGGCCACCTTTATCAAGACACGGTATAAAAAAGAGGATTGAGGCTGTGATGAATTCTGAAGCATTCTGAGCAGTTGGACACCCATGTTCGGCTCTTGGAGCACCGGATCCAGAAATCCTGCCCTGCTTGAGCAGATGCCCACCAGCAGGCGCGAGGGTGTGCACCTGCACAGACCGGGGACTCGGGGAGACAGCAGACAGCAGAAAGCACAGCGATGTCAGGCGAGGGGAGGAAGTCCAAAATGGGAGCAAGAGCATCTAAAACAACCAGACTAAAGGAGCACTAGAAGTGAAAACACTTACATTTCACTGGGCTTGAAGGAAGAATGCAGACACTAGAGGGACATTATTTGCAGAGGATTGGAGGGGATTTTTTTTTTTTTTTTTTTTTTTTTTTAGGAAGTGGCATTCCAGAGGACTGAGACTGTTAGTTTCTGTCTGGCTTGTCTTAACTTTCCTGCATTTGCATTGCCTCTTCTCACTCCAGAAAGCTTTGCAACTTAAGTTCCTTTCCCAGGGCAATATCTGAATCATAATTCCTGCCTGGCTTTTTTCAAACTGTCCTATACACCTTACAGCCTTCCACAAAGAAGCCATTTTCATGTGGTAACTTCATTCATATTTGTGGAGAAATGGGAAAACACAAAGGAGACAATATTAGTAAATGAGCCCATTCGTTAGGTATGTCACAAAGTGACTATTGCCTGAGAACAGGCATATTTGATGAGGTTTGCTATGGCACTTTGCACTATTAGGTCTCAAAGCACTTTATGTATGAATAAAGTTTCATCAGTGTTTTTATCCTAAAGCTGAAAAGCAGTGATGTGTCAATAGTTGCCTCACAGGCCAAAGGAAAAGGTAGAAAACAAAACCCCCAAAACATCTATTTATCTACTATACAATCTTGCTGAAAGGTAGTTTGAAATCATGAGAAAGGAAAAAAGGGGGGGAGGGAAGAAAAATCCTGACTCTTCGATAAGAAGAGGACTTCAAAAACCTAGGATTTCATTCTGCAATATTTCAAGATGTTTTCGCATAGCAAATGGTTGTCAGCCTAATCAGATACATTCCTAGCCTGCAGTCCTGACACTAAGTAGAACAGCCTGTGGCACTGGTTGTGCTCCTGCCTCTCCCCTTGGCCCCTGCGCTCCTGCAAACTCTTTAAACCCGATAGACGATAGGATGAAGTTGCCAAAAAAGCACCAGTGAAGAATAACTGCAAGCTGAACTATTCCTAGGGGGTTGCAAAACCTTGTGTTGAAGATGAGCAGCATAAAAAAATCTTTGAAGGGCTCCATAATCTGTCATCTACTGAAATACAACAGCCAGGAAGCATTTTCTATTAATTTGTTGAAACATGGAAGGTAAAAGTGTTTTCCACTCTATGCTGGCTGTAGCGAGAACCTAGCGGCATTTTACTTCATGTATTTGTACTTCTACCTAACCAGGAGGAACGATTATAAGCAAACTAAACAGGATTTTGACTAATAAATTCTGGGAGACTCTTTTTCAGATACTTGTAGGAGTGTTTGAAGTACGTAGCTGCATAAACAATTCTTGTTAAAGCTTCTGGAGGTGGAAGAGTTCGATTAGGTGATAGATTCAATCACTAGATACAGGATTTAGGTCCTGATGCAAACTGGAGCACTACTTCAGATTTCAGTTGGAATGATGCCAGTATAAACCGACATAAATACAGCATAAATATTTGACTTAAATAGGGCAAATTAGGTATTAAATTCATGCTTTTTATTATCCAAGGTGAATGAATAAGTGCACATTGTAGTAGATTTTGTGGCTATTACAGCCGGGCCACTGAAAACCATTTTACTCTCAGCACAGCAAACTGGTGCTTAGAATGATGTCAGTAAATGCTGTGGTAACTATCACATAGGCAGCTATGCTTAACGAAGTCGGCAATACTAATGATATTTGATTAACAAGTGCTCCTGAGGTACCCAGACAATACACATTTTGCTCAGGTGCACAGAATGCTTCAAACCAAGCTAGATACAAATCACAGATCTTATACCTCATGAATTTGAAATTAATTGAGACAAGTAGAAAGGTAATATTCAGTATTTTGCACTAGCAAATCCGGAGTCACCTAAGGATCTGTTAGAACCAATAAGAAAAAGAAGACATTGATTTTATTTTAAAAGAAAGTATTATTTGCATGAAGTTGAATTCTGGTTCTAATATGTTTAGAATACAGTGGAAAAATTTAAAAGTCATTTGAAGTGACAGACAATAAAGAAACTTCACATGACCACTGTAATATAGGCTCTAATAGACAGTTTGGTGTCCATTAAACCAGATAGATAAAATATTCTGGACATTATTTTCTTCCTCAGCTCTATCAGTGGCTCAGTACCTGAGATCGTGCTTCAGCCTTTCTGACTCAAATTTACCTTTTCATGAGCCACTTCTGAGACCCTTGGAAGAGAAACGCCGAGTTCAAAGTATTAATGATAAAGCAAACAAAACTCTGTAATAGGTGCTTTCTGAGAACAAACAAAAAATGAAGCAACCTATTGAACACTTTCAAATGCAAACAGCATTTCCCTCTTCATCACCAAGATTCTTCTAAGACAGTTTGACTGGATGGTATGTAAGCCTTTCTCACTGCTCTAAAGGTATTTGTAGGTATCCATTTCTTTCTGCCTTGGCCTGGTGCAGATTGCTCAAAGTTCTTGAAGATCTGGAAGTAAGACAAAGCCTTCCTAGTTTTGCATGAAAATGAGCCCACAGTTCATTTGTGAAAAGATTTCTCCTTGTCATCTATCAGTTTATTTTGTGTATCTCTAGCCCAAAGCCTGTACAAGCCTTATGTGATATACTTTACCCACTTATGCTATCTCAAGAAGCTGTTTGCCATATTTCAAAGGTCACTCAATTATTATTATATATATATATTTTTTTACTGTATAAAGAATTCATTTCTTTCCCTAGTTACATCAAAAAAGAACTAGGACAATGCAGCTTCTTTTGCAAGCTGAAAATATGCAGAGAATCCAGAGGTGTGCTAATAATGCTTGACATTTGGAATGTATTTTTTTAAATAGAAAATTGAAAAGAAAAAGCACTTGTACGCAAGTTAGGCAGAGATTTCAAATGTGATAACATTCCTATTTCACAGTGCAGATCTAACCTGCAGTTACATCCAAATACAGTAGGTGAACATACTGGAGGGCTACTTAGGGCTAAAGCATCCATTAAAAACTTTGAAATCACCTACCATGTATGTAAATTAACTTGCTTTCCATGTACTAAGGAAACCTACAACATTAAATTAATACCAAGTCAGGTAAATTTTCAGTGTAGGGATAATGGGGGTAAAATGCTGGAGGGTTTGATTATATAATGCAAAATGGAATGATTTACGTAGATATCCCTGCTAGAAACCTCATTTTATTCTCTTTTTTAAACATGCGAGTGTGAATCTCCAGCCTCTAAGAATACTAGAAAAGGGCAGGTATGTGAGAGGGGGAACTGGCTGTAAATTCCAGGAAAGGAAAGGACATGTTTAAACCTAAAAGCTTCGAGGAAATATTTAGTCTTTGGGTAAAACTTAATTTTTATTTTCATTATCAGTCAGAACAAAGTTCTTTCAGAATATGAATGTTACATAGTTACTGTTAACTATAGATATAAAAAAATAGAGCTTAAGCATTAACAACATCTCAGTCATTCTCCACAGTTCTCTGCTTGTTCCAAGCACTTGAATAAAGACTGCTGGTTGTAGTGAGTCGGGTCACACTAAACTATTCCAGGCAACTATGTAGTTAAAAACCCATTACATGCCTATTTTCTTGAAACTTATTATTTGAACTGGAATCGTAATTTACAATAATACTTTAAATATTGCCATATTTTCATAGTTCCAAAGTGCATTCTTTCAATATACCATATTTTCTCTGCACTTCAGCACCATTAAAGACTGTTTTTGAAGTGAACTACTATAATAAAAGACTAGGATATTTAGCAGCTTTTTGACAGCATACCAGAGATACAAAATGTGAGTTTTTCAAATCCATTTCAATATTTACCCTTCAGCTGAGACTGCCCTGTTGGTCTGACTTGTTGGCAGTCTGGGACGGTGACCTGTTCAGGATCCCTTTTTGAAGACAGAGGAATTTAGAGAGCAATCTTTGGAAAAGGTATCACTGAAAACATTATTCACACCATTACAGACATGACTCTGTATTAATAAATTATTGGTGTTCCTCATTTAATCAAGACAAAGTCACTACTATGATGCTGCTCTGCCTTCCCCTAAGTCCCCTCTTCTTTGAATGCTTGCAACTTTCTTCCTCTACCATCCATTTTCCTTAGTTTCTTCACTCTCATCTTCTTGCCTTTCAGATTTGCAGGGGCATTAGCCACATAGTTAAACCAGCCACAGAATTTCATCCAATTACTGTTCAGTAACTGACCCATAAGTTGTGCTCTTTTATACTATGCCTTTTGAAAGAGACACAGCTGCTGTGAATCCATCTCTTCCCTTAGTGTTTTGGCCAAAATCCTCTCTCCACTATACTTAAGAGCTCTTCAGTAGACCCTGTATGTTCAATATTCATACCAATTATACCAATACATATAATTTTATACCAAAACTAAGTCATTTCTATTTTCTCATTAAGCTAGAGGAGGAGTGGGTCTTGGCAGGACACTTCCCCAGCCTTCAAACCATTAGCAATTATTTTCCCACATTTCCATTTTTCAGATTCTTTTTAAGTATTGATATTAGATCTGTGTGTAATATTCTCACATCAGTTTCACAGATACTGCATATTAGACTAAAATCACTTCTCTGCATCTACTGATTACTGGTCTCTTTATATATCTTAGCAAGATAGTGGAAACATTATTCAGATGAAGGGTAGCATTTCTTTTGAACTGTTGGAAGCAACTGAAGAGGTGGCAAATTGATAGCAAATTAGTGAATTAAACAATACATCATCTTTTAGACACAAGCATTTACAACCAAGGCTTTATTTTAAACACTCCTCCTCAATGACACTTAATGATGACATTGCAGCTGACACCAAGTCAGCTTCTCACCATGTGTTTTTGTGTAAAAGTTTATGACCTTGCCTTTATGTCCATATTTTACTGTTTGTATCTGTGCTGTCACCTCAGATTATAGTTATTACACTGATTTTTGTGCTCTGTTTATCAGCCTGTAACAGCAGCCGAGGATGAAAACCACGTTTTGAATGGAGCAAAGTCCTCAGTTCTTTTCCTGGGCCAGCAGATCGTTGTCATAATACATAGAGGTGAAGAGTAGAAATATCATATGATGGGGGAAGAAACCTCACAAGTCTTCAGACATTTCTGATAGCCTATGTGGGTATGCAGGAATGGAGTTTTGATTACTTCTTAAAACACAGTCTTAAGCTGTCACTATTAATTCCTATAATTAATTGCCAGATAACTGCACAGAATTATTGGAAAAGGTTTATGGATTTATACAGCCATAACACAAGGGAAATTAATCAGAAAATGTAGCCATTCTCTTTTAATGAAGCAAATTTTACAAAAATAAAAGCACCCGTAGTATCATCTTATCAATATGGTTATCTATGCTGAAGTCTTTTTCAAGACTATCAGAGACGATATTAAATGTACAAAACACAGAAGCTTACACAAAATATTTGGACTGGTAAATCAACACTTTTTTGTTTTGTGAGAAGCTTTAGCTTTCTTGCTCTTAACTGCAAATGATAAAAGAAGAAACTATGAGATATTCACACAAGAAAATATCTTCAGACTTGATATGAAGAGAAGGAAACATCCTGGTGCTTTTCCTCTTCTTGCTCCAACAGGGGAGCATTTGGTCAGAAGTTTCTTGCCTCCCTTATTTCCTTTGCGTCAAGCCAAGCARGGGCCATGGGTGCCATCCCGCTTGATGCCCTCCGCCCATGAATTTCCAATTATCTCAGAGTTTCCCAGCAGATTCCAAGACTGCTGCATCCTGGTCCCTTTCCTGCTGTGCCAAGGTGGGCAGATGCCTCATCTAGTCCCACAAGCTGCTGCCTGTCCTCAGTATGCTACCCCACGGACATGAACTGCATGGGGTCCGCTGTTCCTAAACTTTGCTACTGAAAAACATTTAACTTGTTATTTGTTTTCTCTGTAAGTGCATGTGAGCAGCAGCATCTGAAGGCTGTCATTACAGTCTAGATTGTCATGACAGCCCTTAGTGCTGAAGATCTTTAAAAGCAAGTCTGAAGTGTGGTCTAATAAGTGTAGTTGAGGCTATCTTGAGAAAGGACTGATTCCTAGATGGAGTCTTGAAGTTCCTCCGTCTTTATGAGTCTGTAAATATTAGGATTATTGCTACCCCAGAAGTTCAGAAAATCTCAGCAGTTAAGGGCTAGAATATACCAGGTACAGCTTTCACAAAACAATGCTGAGAATGGTTTTCCCTTTCTGTACTAAGCGCTGTGCAAATAGAGTTAAATCAGGCAATCATTTGCCTAGGCATGGAACCAAAATAGGTGAAAACTGGGAGACACAGCTATCCCATGGCTGTGCACACCTAAGTGCACGTAGGAGTGTGCAAGGTTTACAGCAAGTTTAGGAGGGAGGTGTGATGATAGAAAAAGTGAAAGAAACAAGAAGAACCTTGATAGCAGAGAGTCTGAAATTGGTATTGTCTTTATCAAAATTACCTTCTTACACACAAACTTCTAAACAAGTAGGCAGGTATCCTCCATATAAACTAAAGGTATCCTCTGTAGAAACAAAACAAAACAAAAAAATAAACCTAAAGCAAAGGCTGCTGCTTCCATCTGTAGAACAAAAAACTGGTAGAGAGGCAAAGGCATGGTAGAAGCTGTGCAGTAATTTTGCATATTAAACTTCAATATCTATAGACACCATCCTACATAACACCCAGTACACCCTAATCCTGGCCTAGGCAGGATTTCTGTAGCTAGGTGATTTTTCTCAGTTACAGAGATATTCAAGAGCTGCTGATTTAGTATTGTTTGCCAGCACTTGTTTTTGTCAGAAAAAATGTTATGGAATTTTAATTAGAAATTGTTTCCAGTGACCTTTTTCCTAGAATGGCTGCTCTGAAGAGAATAGCTGGGAAGTATGTGTTTAAATGTTTTGTATATCTTTGTCAAAGCTAGAAATATTCCCACATTATTTCAGCTTTTTGTTTTATATGCTTTCTTTTCTACTAAAACCTGGATAAAATATGGCATACAAAAATGTAAAAGAGAGAGAAAATAGCTGTCTTTTTACTTGAAAGTGTAACACTTAGAAAGCAGAACATTAAACCTTTTCACTTTTCATGTTGGGTTAAAAGCAAGAACTTACCAAAAGAAGGAGTTAAAAATTCTTTTTTCTAATGCTGGTACTTTTATAGAAAATATTTTAACAGTTAGAGGTGGTTGTAGTCCCTCCCAAAAAAACAAGAAAATATTTTGAAGTCAGGTTACTTGTATCTTTTGGTGAAAAAATAGTGGTTATGAGGAGAAGAGGAGCACCAGATAACCAGACACGGTTATGTTCAGTTTATTAAGAAGACTAAAAGAGGGATAGGTTGTGTCGGGTAAAAGCTTTGCACTCACACACACACACACACACACACACACACACACAGAGTTAACATATACATGCTAACTGTACATATGTGTGGTATATATGTATATATATGTCACGTATAGGATATTGGCCCCAAATACCACTCCAGCGAGTCGAGCCTGGAGGAAACGCAATGCTCTCTCCAGCTGCTCTCCACATCGGGCTCTGGCCAGGCACTTGGCACCAATGTCTTGGTAGCTGCACCTTGGGTCCTCTGCATCTAGGTTGTGTCAGATATCCACACTTCAGTGTTTCCCCCCGCAAATCTCTATTGCTGAGGAGTTTTATAGATGGATATCGGCTCAAGTTGCCAGTCAGACCAGACCATGATGATTTCATGCTATGCCTTTCCAGCAGTCTCAGGCGTTGCTCTCCTGTCACTTGTTGATCTATGGCTGGTACCAAGGCTCATCACACTTTGTTCCTGTTTGCATTGTCCTGTTGGCCACAGCTCATTATGTCAATTACTCACTCTTGACCAGGGCAACARTTGTGATGCTCCCGTGAGAGACAAAAAAGATTTTGAGACAAAAAAAAAAAAAAAAAGAATGAAATAGTTGAAAAGTAGTGAAAGATAAAACATTTAATGAAAAGACTATCACAAGATTCAGCCATCACAAGAAAGTCTGTCATCTGTACAGTCTAGAAATTTTGGAAATTCATCACAACACAGAACATTCAAATAATTTAGAGTTGAGACTTCCTAGCTCTTAGAAACCCAGTGATTTGTAATCCTGATGTGCATAACCTCTAGGAAATCCCTGAGGTTTCCAAGAACAGAGCCCTGACTGAAGAAGTGCTGTCACTAATGATGCTTCAAAAGGACCAGGAATAAAGACAGCAAGACTGGTTGTTGGAAGGTGTTTTCCTGAACTTGTCAGCAAAGCCTTTGTACTTTCCACCTTTAAGATCCTTATGAGAAATGTGCTGACACTGTCATGCTTGCAGCATAACTTGTACACCCTTCTTATGCCACTGGTGTCCAGGTGGAAGCAGAAGTACGCATCTGCGGAGCTTTTTCCCCACACCCGTGTTCTTTGCCTACATGTCTATTCTAATTAGGCCTTTTTATTAGCCTCTTTTAATTTCCCTTCATCTCACTATACAGGGTCAAAATGACAGCTAGGTACTGAGAATATCTCAGACATTGATGTGTCTGTGATACTTACCAAAGTGCCCTGACATTCCTTGCCCATCACAGCAAAGCCATAGCAAGCGTGTGACATACAGCTGCCCCTGCCCCACCTCTCTTCCAGGTTTAGGCTCACTGTCTCACTCAGTCCTCAAAATATCTCCTGTCCTTTTTACCCTTCCCCAGTTCAGTAACTTAACACAGTAACAGTGAGCCTTCTCAGAGCCTGGCAATATATGCATTTTAGAAAGCACTGTCACTGTTTTTGGTGTCAGCCCAGATTTCTGGTGGTACCAAACAGGGCACCTATGACAGGGCTCTGCTGTCACTGCTCTTGTCCCCCGACACCATAATGCTTCAGGTTATCCCCTTGTCCCACACACGGTTTCCTCTTGTTTGTGTACGTGAGATGGGTTTTCTAACAAGCTGGTTTTGAGGATGGTTTTAAGACTGCACAGAGTCCTTGTTTCAATATTTTAACAGGACCTTTTTTGCTTAGCTGTTTACTAACATGAATAACTTTTGGAATGTCTTTTGAGAACCTCTCTTTACTCCTGAAAGTGCTTTTCCAGTGTTTATTCTGGTGTTTCTGATGCTTATTGCTAATTAAATTCTGAGACATTGTTAGTTCCTCTAAGCCTACTGAAGCACAGCTAGGCACTGAAACAGCTACTTCAGGTACACTTTGGAAAAGGTTTCTGTTAGTCACTCATGCCTCAAGGGCCCATATGTAAAATGGGTATAATAAATGATTCTGATACAAGAAGGAACTCAATTAATATACATGAAGTATTTGGGGAACTTCGGATGAAAGGTGCTATGAGCTGTCAAAACATTCATATTATAATATCTTCCCTGAAACAGTTTGGCCCAAAATAAGTGCAAATCTCCTTCCAGCTAAAGACTGACAGATATATTTCATGATGAATTGTTTGTGCTTGAACGAACATTTTCAGAAGCTATTCTGTTTTTTTTTTATGTTTCTGAAGGTGAGCATCTGCAATTTTATTATTATACAGGGGGAGGGAGGGAAAGGAGAAAAAGCTACATCCAAGCATGTGTCTGCCTGACTGAAATTATGAAGCTTTGTGCTGGAAGGATCTGTAGCTAGCAGACAGCTAAAAATAACTTTATTCAGGATAGATGGATGATGTGATTGTGTGGGTGCTATTCAACTGCTTTATTAGACTTTTCAACCCCTAGATGGATTTCGTAAACCCATTCAGAAGATCTGCATTTAAAAAAATTCCTATATTACACAAAGATAAAGCATTCAATGTATGAAAGTAGGTAGGATGAGCTCTAACAATTTTCATACTTTTTTTAAATTTATTTAAATGTTCAGGTTTAGGGGGAAATGAGAAAGCGTGTTTTCTGGCCTTTTCACAGTTAACTTTGCACAATAGCCCTATCTGTAGGAACCTCTGCTTTTGTTAACAGTATCCTTTAAAACTTCAAATTTCACAAAGCACGCATACTATTTAAAGCTAACAATATTAAAATAAAGTGCCATAGTGCCCTCTGCTGGCTCACGGTATCCAAACCGAACAATAACAAAATTCAAGTATTTGTAACCAGGCAGGAGTCGTGGGCCAAAATATAGCAGAAGATTGTCAGAAGATTGCATTTGATTTGAAGCATGCTGGACTTGTTAAAAACAGATTTGGGTTCCTCCCACACGCATTGAAGGGTGGTGGCAGCATATGCTGTATACAGCTTGAAAAAATTGACTGGCTTCTCCAGTGGCTGCTGCCTGCACTGTGGAGTAAACCACATCAATATTGCGACAAAGAGGCTGAGAYGTTATGCGGCACCAATTGAAAACATGCTTTGCAGGGTGTGAAAATAGAAACAAAGCATGTCCTATTACATTTTACGAAGCTCCTGGGAGCTTACAAGCTCAGCAGGGATTGTGAAGCTCTGGCTTTAGCAGGAATTTCCTCCTTGCTGGAGGTCCCCCAGGAGCAACGACAAAAGGGGGTTGCTGGCCTGCATTAAGTTTGGGAAAGGGATTGATATTTGCACACCATAAGAAGGGTGCTCTTCACCTCAGACACCAGGCGAGGGGCTTCGTGCATGAAGTGGAAATACTTGTTTAGATGTGGCAGCAGGTGACCATTGACCCTTAGCAAGGGGTGTCCCATACAGGGGGCACAAGGCATTTCAAAACCTGGCTGGGCTTCCAGTTTTGCCTCGTGGAAATCTTTAGAAGTGCATGCACATTACAAGCCAGCTCAGCAGGCTTGTTTTTTCCCATCCCTTCGCGCTGCAATATTGCAGAGGGAGGTCAGCAGAGAGCGGGAACTTACTGGGCCCTTCTCGTGGGGCACAGGGGGCTGGGAGCAATTAGCAGTTCCAGGAAATCCCTTTAGACATAAAGAAATGAAAAATACATAAGCTAATAGGATTATTTCTTACTTGTGCAGACCTAGAAGATGAACAAAAAGAGCTGCTGTTGCCAGTATTTGTACGGTTATCGGTAGGCACTCTAACATGAAGGTGCAGAGGAGCACATCTGCCGGTAACCTCACAGTTTAATGACTGGCTGAAGTCATAGTCTCCAGACATCTAGCTATGAAACTGAAGCACATTAAAATCTCTACTTTCTAAACATCATTCAATATTCACTGAAGGATACCTCCAGCTTAATTCCATTTTCAGACTGAAGGTTAGAGCATTAACGCTTAGCTAATAATGTTCTTAAAATGGGCTGAGCTAACACTTCAGATTCATAAACTTCTGACTTTAGGTAAATGTAAAAGTTTTGGCTTGGCTGGATTAATATAACRGTTGTACAGAGCAAACTGAATAGATTTTTCTTCAAGGCCGCAGTGTCAAGCCTACAGCTTTGGCAGCCCAGTCTAACAGCTTTATGCACATTAATGTATATTCTCAACAGCTCTGTTAAACAGTGAATTACTGTCAACCCAGTTGTACAGTTGGAGAACTAAAACTAAATGCACTGCCCAGTTTCTGGCAACAGATCTGTGACAGCACTGAAGAACAAATCAGTGTGGAGCCCCATCCTGGGACTGTAGTCAGAAGGTCTCCATGCAGCCTGGAAGCTGTGGTGTGGTGGGACCTCGGTGGCAGGGAAAACCTGCGAGACCCTCTGCTAGACTTCCAGGCCAAACAAAGCAGTGATTTCATATTGCTCCACAGTGAAAGCAGAGAGAAGTTCCTGGGAGAAGGAATGTCTCACAAACTCTGAAGTGATCCATAGTGTCCCATACCYCTATAACCTTCCCCTTTTAGCAATTTACACAGCTACTTTAGCGTTGTGCACAGCTGCACATCTACTGCTACTATTCCTTTTTGTAGTGGATGTTGTCAGTTATTTCTCTGTTGCGTGCCAGCCTCTTTATCCTTCAGCTGAGCAGAACTAAAATCCTTCCCCATGCCCCACTCATCACACAGAAACTGAATACAACACTCAGTCAGAAGGTCACTGCAATGTTGAATGAAGCTGATGCACCTGCAGTTTCCTTCAGGCATCATCGCTGATGCGTGCTGAAGTCCTTCATGTGCTCTGTCTCTTTCCCTGATGGTTCAAGTTTGCATTATGGCAACTGTGAGATGGCAGCGAGCTGCTCCTGCCTACTGCATGGGGATTTCTGTCACAGGCCACCTCCTTCTCTCATGTAGAAGTAAAGTATGCTTTCAAGGTTTTCTATTCATGTGTCTGTTTTGTTCCTCATGTCAATCTTTGTTTTAGAACTGAGGGAAGCAGCTCTGATCACATTTCATTTACAGATTAAAATCAGAGAAATTCCACAAACACAAGCCCCATATCTGCTAATGAGAGAAGAAGATAAATAAAAATTCCTTCCTTCTTTATTTATTTATTTTTTCTGAGTACTCTCCTGTTCTCTGGTGGTTTAGCAAGTATTTATTACCCAGCACCATCTGAAGAGGTAGAAGAGAATGACTGTGGCTCTGAAGCATCCCACCAGCAGACTGAACACCCTTTCTGCCACTCCTAAAGTAGGATACCTGGGCTGAAGCTGCAGACGTTTGATGCCTTCTGCATCACTGGAGGAGCTTCTGGGCTTGCTGCTGTTCCCCATCTTCTTGAGGAGCTGCTGCAGGGCCCAGACAGAAGGGAATAAAAAGTGTCCAGCTTGAAATAGTGCTATACTTGTCACTGAGAGTGCTTAAAAATCAAATCACCCAGCAGGCCATGATACAAATTGAGAAAATCTGAAACTGCATACTGGGCTGAGTTCTGCTTGCAGTACTGGCAGAGGATTAGCTAACTGGTCAATAGCAAAGGGTCACAGATGAGTTTTGCCAAGACTTCAGTGCTTACAGATAAGAAATGTAGACACTTGAGGAATCTTACAAACAAAAAATGTAATCAGCACCAGGCTAAGTGGCAACTCATTGGGCACTTTGAGAAACCAAACCTTAGACATCATAGCCACTTTCAGTGGATGTAAAATCCTTGAATCCTAGCCAAGGTATGTGTGGAAATTACCTAATGCAAATAATTTAGTGTAATCACGGAAGGTGTGAACTGTCATTTCCACCATTAGGTGCCTCAGCACCTCGCCAGTGCTTCCTGCTGTCAGCTATCAATCACAATCATCTTAGCTGTTACACAGAGTCATAACTAAACAGTCTCCATCGTGCTATGCAAAGCATCCAAGCTTTGGAAGCAGGCACTACAACAGGCACTAAAGGTCTCTGGACATTTGTGTATTTTGATAAATAGCAGCTACCAGCTAATTTTTACAGCATTGTAACTTCACTAATTTCAGCAGAAACTAAGGATGCTCTACCACTCTGCCAAAAAAACTTTGTGGGATCATCAGCCTTGGAGGTGTTCAAGACTCAGCTGGACACAGCCCTGAGCAGTATGATTTAATCAGACCTCCTTCGAGCAGAGGGTTCGCCTAGACCTTCAGAGGTCTCTCCCAAAACAAGTTTTTCTTTGGCTCAGTGAAAACTTGTTTCACAAACAAGCATGGAGATAGGTGCCAGGCTTCTCAAAATTAAAGAATCCGGCCATTGATAGCCAGACAGTTTAGGAGAACATGGTCAGTTCTATATAAAGACAAATACTACAGAAACACATACAAATAATTATATTGAGAATCCAGACCTTCCTCTGCGGTATCCAGCAATGGCCATTTTAAGGGACAAGGTACTAGACTAAATAATAAATCCATTCTTAGCAGAAAGGAAGGACTTGAGTTATTCAGATGTTAGAAGGCTGAAACCTCAAAAACCAGTATGTTATTTAACAGGATTTGAACATGAAAGATGTAATAATAATTTTTAAAACTTTTTAAAATACACAGTAGATAAAGTTTCCAYTTCTTCTGAGGATTCACTTTAAATGCTGGACTGCATATGGTGCACATTGTCATGGACAATTGTATAAAATGCTATTCAGTTTTGCCCTGCTGTTACAGTTTTTTTGGCTGCATAAAAATATACATTGATAATATGAAGAAAACCATTGTAAAATGTACTTACTGATAGTTTTAAGTTCTGCGGGAAATCAGGATCAGATGCACAGAGTCAAAATATCCAGTTAAGAACAACACAGAACAGACTTTCTACAGACCTAAAAAGCTAGTGTATTAGTTTATGTAATCGACATAGTGTAATGATACGCTCACAGGGAAAGGACTGTCAAATCTCTGTTTCTGCCAGCAAAGCAACAATGTCAAGATCGCAGCCACTGCAGCGAGAACCACCAAGTTTCGTGTTTGTTAGGAGCTTTTCCGCAAGGGGGCAATCAGGGATCCCTTGCTCCCTGCCACATGCATTTCCTCACTCGCGGGGTCTTTATTTCGGCGGGTGGAGGGCTGGTCCTGCTTCCCGGGATGACGGCTGGCCAAGGAGCCGGAGCGGGTCACCGCACAGAGGGACTCCTGGAGCTGGCCCGTGCCGCTCAGCCAGGAGTTTAAAGCCAGAGGAAGACGGCCCGATGCTTGAGAGAGATGGGTTGCCACTGCAGCAGGAACGGCCCCCAAACCGGTCCCCAGCCAGGAGCCAGCGCGCAGGAAAGGGGACCACAGCGCTGCTGCATCCCAGCCCTCCAACGGGCTCCGGCAGAGCTGCACCCGCAGCCTGGGTGGCAATGAGGTGGCCTTGTCCTCTGAGTATGCCTGTGAGCTGCTCAGATGTGTTTTACGCAGCCGGGAAGAGTTACTTGGGGAGCCTGCCACACCACCCAAGGAGAAGCAGGTGGACAGCTTGCATGCTCATGGTCGCAAGGCTTGAGCTGTGATCCTCTGTGAGCCTTTAGCTCACTGTGCTCTTCTCCTGGTGTAAATGGGGGGTGCGTCCTATCACAGAATGGTTGAGCTGGGAAGGGACCTCTGGAGATCATCTGCTCCAATTCCCCTGGCTCAAGCAGGGCCACCTAGAGCATGTTGCCCAGGATTGTGTCCAGATGGGTTTTGAGTATCTCCAAGGAAGAAGACTCCACAGTCTGTCTGGGCAACCTGTGCCAGTGCTTAGTCACTCTCACGGTAAAAAAGTTTTTTCTTATGTTCAGGTGGAATTTCCTGTACTGCAGTTTGTGCCCGTTGCCTCTTGTCCTATCACTGGGCACCACTGAAAAGAGTCTCTTTGCACCCTCCCTTCTGATATTTATACACATTGATAAGATCTGCCCCCCCTCAGTTTTCTCGTCTCCAGGCTGAAGAGTCCCAGCTCTCTCAGTCTCTCCACATATGAGARATGGTCCAGTCCCTTCATCATCTTTGTAGCCCTTTGCTGCACTTGCTCCAGTAGCTCCATGTCTCTTTTGTACTGGGGAGCCCAGAACTGGACACAGTACTCCAGATGTGGCCTCACCAGGGCTGAGTAGAGGGGGAGAATCACCTCCCTTGACCTGCTGGCAACACTCTTCCTGATGCACCCCAAGGATACCATTGGCCTTCTTGGCCACAAGGGCACATTGCTGGCTCACGGTCAACTTGGTGTCCACCAGCACTCCCAGGTCCTTCTCTGCAGGGCTGCTTTTCTCTTTCCCCAGTGTCTTTTCAGATAAAATCTTGACTTGGCATGTGCCCACTGCTCCGCCCCCATTCTTTTTCCTCCATTACCTGTTTTTTCCTTCCCCTAGACGTTTTGCTTTTGTGCATATTTTTATTTTCCTCTTCCTTGGCTTGTACAGCTGGGTTTGTGCTTAGAGGTTGCTTCTCCCTAGCAGACATTGCAGCCATGCACAGCACACCCAAACACAGCAGAGACCACAAGGAAACGCTTCAGCTGGGGCAAGCTCTTCCTGGTCTAGAGGCACACAGATTAGTTGCCCACGTAAGCTTTCCCATGCACCCTGTTTGGCTAGCGGAAGAGGCCAGTGCACTTTGGAAGAGCCAGGGAAGGCAGACCTCTAAATTTAAGTGTCTAGCTTTGGTGTACAGTCCTGGTAGTAGGTATGGCCACTTCCCTATCGCTATTTCTCTTTCTGATCAGCACCTTTTCCATTTKAATAAGATCACTGCATCCTGGCACCAAGTATCAGTTTAGCACATCCAAGCTGGGGTTTCAGGTTAGATGAGGCGCAGGAACTTGTTATTTAAGAGTTTCAAAGATAACCTGCAAGACATATGTAACTGCTAAAGGCAGGCAGAACACCATCCCTGCTTAGAGGGTGCTTTTAAATCTGTGTCTCTTCCCTGGTATAAGCATTTTGTCATAGCATATGTGAAATTAAGCAGAAAAAGCAAAGTCACCAATCTGGCAGCAGCACCCAAGAGGAGATTGGAGCCAAGAGAACCCACGTCAACAGACTTGTCTACTCACCTACATGGGAGAAGTTATACTGTATTAAAATTGAAAAGATTTATAAAGATCTCCACAGCTGCCAGACAGGAGCACTGAAATACTGTCATTCATGTACCTTCAGGTGGGCTCAGATAGCCTTTTCATATAAGAAGTAAGCTAAAAGTCCCTAATGACTGCGTAAGCTATAGCTCCTCAGAAACTGGTCAAACGCATAGGTAACTTTTGTCCTTGGATGCCTGTACTGACCTTTTCAAGTTGTGCACTGCTAACTTCACCTAGCGTTTTTAAACATTTAAATATAAATTGGCTTCTTCCTTCTTTCTTTCACTTATCATCACTCACAAGCCAATGCTAGCGTGCTAGTTTACATATAGATGAGAAATTGATTAATGCCACATTTTCTTGAGATGGCATGATTCAAGAAAAGAAGACTAACACACAGCTTCATGACTAAAACTGGGCTGAGTATGGCTAGCTATAACTTGCAATTTGTTAAGAATAAGGGCAAAAGATGCCTTGACTAAGTTATTCAGTATTAGGCACTAATAGGCACTATTGGTTAACTTAAGTGGATACTCAGTCAGATGCTTACCAACCCAAAGACTTAACTATATCACTTAAGCCCCTCATTTATCCACTTTGTCATCTTGCTATTAAAGATAGATAAAACACATAGAATTTATCCGTGTTTTACAGTTCACAGCAAGAATAAATCACATATAGCTGTTTTTATCGTCTGCAACACTTTAGGTGAATCACTAAGAAAAGATAGCTAAACCCTCTGGAAATTCCATGTCTGCATTTGGACTCCCAGAGTGCTAGGAGTGTAAAGATTAAAATTATATATATATATATATATATATATATATATATATAATTTCAGAACATCTTAGAAAGTTTGAGCTTAAATCAATTTTTTTTTTTTACATGGGCATCCTACTGGTGCATTACAGAAAATTAAGACCGTCTATTTCTATAGAGAAGTTTAATATAAAATTTTTACATGTATTCTGTAACCTTTGTGCACTGTTACATACTGGAATCCCAGTAGTTTAAAATTCTCAGTCTAGCCAGAAGCACTGGCAGCAAGCAGAGAGAACCAAAACATGTTGCATAATGAATACCTGAATCTGAATGAGGCCAAGTGTGTTCATCTGCAATCAAAAGAAGGGACCATTTTCCTGTTTGCTCAGAACCTGAGAACTTAACTCTGATGCAGAACTCCCAGGAGAAGGAGAGCATTTCATGTTTATCCCTGATAACCCCCCTCTTTTAAGTCAAATGAGCCAAACAGTAAATTCACATCATGACACCAGCTGAGAATCATTCCAAGTAGTGTTTAAGCAAACCTCAAGAACAAGGAAATTCAAATACAACTAAAGAAATTATGTTAAATAATACCTCCTTTTGGAAGAGAAGCAATCAGCAGAACTTATGAACAGGTAGAAGACGACAAGAAACAGCATCTTACGTTGTGCCTGCTGTGGGACCTGGGAACATGCCCTAATTTGTTGCTTCAGTTGCCCATCCCAAACACACCCTGCTTTTTTATCCTGGGTAGAAGACCCACCAGCACACTCTCCCCCCACTCCTCACTCTCTGCTCTTTCAAATCCAGCCAGTTTCCTCTGCCTATGCAAGTGGCAAGCCTGGGACATGTCCTGGAGCAAACTATTGCTCAGTTTAAGTGCAGCTATGAAGATTAGAGAGACCTAAAAATGTGAGACTGGACAAGAAGTCTTCCTGGCAGTTTTCAGGTCTTGGCTGTGCAGTAAATGTGGGAAAAGCCTGTGTAATTATCTGGGAGGGGCGGGGGGGGGGGGGGGGGGGGGGGGGGGCTGAGTAGTCTGTATGATCAGTGAGCCAGGAATTAAACACAAAGTCTGAGTGTGACTACCACCTCCTTCCTTACTTTCTGGGGGAAGGAGATATTTTAAAACAGAAAAAAGCTTTATTTAGTGCAGACTGTAATCGCTTCTTTTATTTAAATCCAGCACTGTTCAGGAGACTGTCAGGGCTTTTTGCTGTGTTTTTCAGAGTTTCACTTTACAATAGAAGAGAAAGTGTAAGAAGGTAAAAGCTCCATGTATTCTCAGGGTTTAATGGAAAAATACATTCAGATACATTCTGCAGCTGATAGCTCAGTGCTGGAAGACTTTTAAATTTCCTCTGCAAGGAGCACCATACACTGCCATTCTACAGCCAAATTTGATAATTCAGTACCAGTATCACATTTTTAAAATGTTTCCAAAAGCCAAATACACCTGAGAAAGCAAGACAGCAGAAACTGCAAGTCCGCCAGTGACAACAGGATGTTGCCTCCACCAATAAAATAGCATAYATTCTTCTAGAAGTGAGTAGTTGTATGGCTCCATAGGCAGAGCTTTGAACTACCAGAGATGCAACAACAAGCAGCGCCCTGATTTCTTTCAGCCCCTGGGTCACCACCCTCTCACCCTGTCACTGAAGCCTTGGGTGCAAACATTAGCTGTCAGCCTTGACACCCTCTGAAGCTCTGTCTTGGCCAGAGCAGGTTTTGATCTTACTGCCTAAGGAATAAAGCATTCCTCAGGATTTGCCTGCCTGAGACAGAAAACAGAGGAACACTGAATTGCCAAGAATCAAGCAGATCATTAAGCCCAGGCCCATGTCATCGAATATAAGCAAATAACAGATATTATTTAGACTATGCTGTGCATTCTCTCTGGGTCCTTTCATTGAAAGATACAGCATTTCCCTATTCCTTGTAAAAAACGCCTCTTGGCAGCGCAGGGTAAGGGGACAGCGCTGAGCAACAATTATGCTTTTGCTTTAAATCATATAAAAAGGTTTCCAAGATAATTGCCACATATTTGCATCCCCTCAACAAACATTACAAAAATAGTACTCTCATAAAATAGGAGTGTACCAGATCAGAAATTTGTCTCTGACTTCCAGTGGCATTACTTGTGATTGCCAGGCCCTTTCAACTATAGTTTTTACCTTTAGTGTGTCAGCAATAATTCATCTGTTGAAGTTTCACAGTCATCTAGGTTTGAAATAGATTAACTTCAGTCATGGACTGAAACTTATTTAGAGGCCAAGCCTGGGATTTATGCCAGAACTGTAAGGAGAAGGAAAAGTAATGGGAGTTGTATATGAGACAATCTCTTGTCAGATTCTTTGTCAACTTGCATAGGGATATCTCTTAGATATGTACACAGTAAAGAATATTACAAATGAAACTTTATGAAATAAAAAGTTGTGTCATACGAAACAAAAAAGAAATTTTAAGTTACCATGCCTTTAAGCTTTACTAGCTGGGTTGTGAATTCCAGCATTCTTTGATGAGAAGCACCACATCTACCCAAGATTGCATATGCATACTGGCCATTATGTTAATTTAACATGGTCAGTGTTTGGTTTACTCTGTTTATTGGCATCACACGTATGGCATTTGACTGATAGAAGCAAGTCTGGCTACGATAATATTAAGAAAAAGAATGTATTTTCCACATTTGCAGTTCAGGTTTGAGAATTGTATTTTCTGAAATAAAATTCTTTGTTAGTTGACGTTACCGTAGCTGATTTGAAAGCAACAAAATAATAATTCACATTATTCTAGTTATCCTGTCATCATTATTTATTTGAAATATCAATACTTTCCATGATATAGTTTATACATTAAGCAGTAGGGAATTGTCTTCATTTCACGTCATCCAGTACTGAAGTGGCACATCCRAAGCAGCACATTAAACCTCTGAAAGAGTCTGTACAATTTAGATAAATAGAACTCTGGATAACTAAACTAAGGGAACTTTTACAATTGTTACCAAAAGAACGCTGAGAAGCTGGGCACAGCACTGTACACACAAAATGCAGGAAGGAGGAAAATAAAAGAACTAAACATACAGGAAACGTTTTTGCATATGCAGCCACATGTCTTTAATTGCTCAGCACAAAAAGAAATTTTATTTAGTCCTCATTGAGGGCAGAATATGCACAAATGATGTTCAAAGAACACATGGTAGACAGAAATAAAAGAAGCGAGGGTTGTGTTTGATAGGTTATTTTCTTCCCCAGTGAATGTGTTTACAAAGAAAGAATATCTGGTGTTTTGGTAGCATGACTTTGTGCCAGAAGTTGACGAGAAACAGGTAACATTTATGTCAGTTTTATCCCCTGACCTGCTCTCCTACTGGCCTTTTGTTAATCATGCTCAGAGATCTTGAAGGGGAAATTCATGCGGTTGTAGTCCAAGCTTTTTACAATGGAAATCATCTTCTTATGGTTTACAATTTACCTATAGATGAAAACAGGCCTTTTAATAATAATAAAGAATACAAAAACGAGCAGAGATCAGCAGGACACACAGTACAGTGGTTCACTTTCTGAGAAACCAGAGACCATATGTTTACACCGTCTCTGTGAGACCAGCACAGGCTTCCAAGCTGTTTTGGTCAGAAGACACAACGCCAGTTAGGCAATATTAGACCTGGGTGAACCATATTGTTGGGAAGGGAAAGGTGGAATGGCAAGAACTTTTCCCTCTTTTTACAGAAAACTAAGACTGAAAAGTAATACAGTGGTGATAGGCATTATCTTCCCAATATCGCCATYACTTCCTATTACTTCACCATAAGTTCTGTTTGCCATCATCTTTCCAACTTCACATCAGCAACAGCTCCGGTTACCACCAGGCTGGTGCGGCCACGTGAGCTAACCCATGTTGTGGTGGCTCAGAAGATACCACGCATCACCACTATGTAGTATGACAACACGTAAACCAAAGATGCTCAGCGGGACTCGATGACTCTAACCACTGCAATTTGCACTTGTGAGGTGTAAGAAGCAGCATTTTGAAAGCAGTGGTACAGACACACTATCTGGGTCAGAGAGGTGGTGAATCAGCCATCCTAATTGGGCAAAGGAACTAGAATATCAACATAATTGATGGGGAAGAAACCTGACTGGCCATGAAGCATGCCTTCATACCAATTTTCATCAATCTGGTTAGTGAGGGTAATGATATCACCCTCTTTAAATCCCAGCTCCCCTTCATTTTCTGGTTCAAAGTCATAAAGAGCTCGGCAGCATGGCTGATCCATGTGAACACCTATGGAGAAGAAACACAAACGATATGCTTAAAAATCTCAACAATTACGGTTTCCTTCTTATTGTTATATCTACCACAGATTTTGCTGTTTCTGTTATAATTCAAACTGTTATTACAGTCCTTTGATAAGATCTAAATTTGCACTGCTAAATTGCATTAGAAGATAGTTATCATCTATTCATAGCTTTGAATTTTAATATGTGACTCTGCCTATAAATGTCTGAGAATCCCAAAAGCACCAAGCTACAGTAAAGCCCTCACTTAAAAGCAGGGCTACAATCAACTTGGGATCTCATGTTTATCTGTTTAGTTTACAAAACACATAAAATGAAGAAAAAGCTCTAATGTAGTTCCAGCTGTACTAGCATAGAGATGCTTTGCTTGTGTATCTCATGTCAGTAGTGTAAGGGGCATCTTAATAGTGAAGGTGTAACTGTGTTGCTGTTTGGAAACGTTACCGGTACAGTTGTAGTGTAAATAGGCCTAAATGCTCATAATCTTCTTTTTTCTTAATATGGGGTTTCCAGAGACCTTCCGTCCCCTTTAACACAAAACACTTGGTAATTGCAGGGGCACTAGGACAGACTCTGAACAAGGTTTAAATTGAAAGCTTTCCAGTATAGGCCAATAGGCCAGTAAGGCTAGTCCATGAAAATCTGACAGTAACCATCTGGATGAATAATGAACATTAATGTAAGTCATTATCTAGCAGACTTTCCTAGTTTATATTAAATTAATAAATAATTTATCTCAAAACTTCTCTATAGTCTCAAACCTACCAAAACCAAAATTATTACTGGTTGAGCTATTTTGGGAAGTTGTCAACACAGCAAGTTTTTCAAATACTAGAATTAATTTCTAAAATTCTGTAGTGAATCCTCCTTTTTTTTTAACATATCAGGCACAGTTTGTTCTGCTGGAGGAATCAAAGGAAGAAGAGAGGACACACCTTATATGCCATGGAAACTATTTTGTTAGCATCACCAAACCTTAAAAAGCTTCTTTGGTCTTCTACTTGCTACTAACTGAAGCTCAGTTGACTTAATTATGAAAAGTAAGTCTTAGTAAGCTACGTGCAAATAAGTCGTTATGGCTAGAGAATATCTGAGCTTTGAATGAACCAGCCCCAAACTATAACTAAACAATTTTCAAAGAAGGAGGAGTTTCTCTGGAACCAATGAGCACTTCACAAGAAAAAAACTACTGAAGAAAATGCTAAATCTCAGTCTCTCTGAGGAGGAAAACATGAGCGCTTAAGAGATGTAGGAACATCAGTCCCTATTGACGCTGGTCTATTGACCAGTGTTCATGACACTACAAAAAAGGAGTGAAGAAGAAAATTGCTGGTGGCATAACAGGGAGAGCTTTAACATGCAAGTTATGAGCTATGCTCATGCAGAAGGAATCTGCACTGTATCCTCTTCAGCATGGTGAGGAAGCTGTTCAGCATTTACAAGGCTACGCAAGACAGTTTCCAGTTGCAGGTGGCAAATGCCAAATGGAGATACTGTTGCAATCTACATCTGGGAAAATGTGAAACATGCACATCAGGATGTGATGGAAGGAAGGAAAACCTGATTAAAGATCTAGTGAAACACATTTAATCCTGCAAGGTACAGTGTTCTAGGAATTGTCACTGAGGTCAACTGGAGCACRTGATGACAGGGTCCACAGCAAGGACAGCCCTTACCATAACGTAGGATAAAAGACCATGACTGTGAAAAACAAATGATAAGGCTTTCTTAATATGTGCTGATATGAAACAAACACATCTTTAAGTGTCTAATTATGTATGGTCATATACGTGTTTCACCTTGCTTATACCTCTCTCATTTGGCTTCATTTTTGTTCTTACTCATTTTTACTTTCAGGCTTTTTGTGTTGTAATACCTGGTTTTAAAAGGCAGGATAACATTATTGGGTTTTGGGGGGATGTCAGGGCTCTACATTTTCATGGAAAGCGTTCAGTTGGTCTTTGGGCTTTTTAAATGCCTGTTTTGCCAAGGTTTATATTTCAAGGTGAATTTAGTTTGGCAGCATCTCTTCGAGCTTCTAGAACTGAGCGAATTGCTGACCCAAAGCCAAAGATTTACAGCAGTGGACGATCCATCCATGTTCTCCTCCCTTGGGATCTGAACACTTACAAAGAATGCTGTAATGTGCTTTGTTGCTGGACCAGTGTAATCGATACAGTTAGTTTAAACATTTCTCACCTAGACTGTCCTCACGCTCATTTTCCTCATTGTGGAAAAGCTCACCTCTAAGAGGGAGTGCTGAACTTCTCTATTGTAGCAAAGCTTCAGATAGACTTCTTTTAATTTGGTCGTATTGCCATTACATTTACCTGATGGTTTGGGTGTTGTGGCATGGGATATTCCTCCATTGTGCTGAGTATTGTCGCCAGTAGTAAATTCCAGGCTCATACGGGGTTTGGGCTGGTATTCTCTCCTGGGCTGAGATGATGCCTCTTTTATTCTGCCAAAACATGAAGAAAGCTAAATGTCCAGTGTTACTTTCTGGTCAACGGATGAGATGCACCAAACATCTGTATTTCCAAGACTGAAGTTCATGTCCACCAATCAGACAGACTGAACAAATTTTGGCATTTGGAGTAATTTTTATTTGTAAGGTTAGTTTAAATTACAAAAAAAAAGGGGTGGGGCTTGACTGTGCCATGAGGTTACTCATTTTTCTTTCTCCTTAAGAATTAGCATTTTGGCTGGTTTCTTTTTTGTCTAATAATAATAATGAAGAGCTTCTAATGGAGCAAAACCTGTGATGTGATTTGAGCAAAGCTTGGAGAAGGGCTATACAAACATCTTTACCTCCATTTTTAGCTTGATTGCAACCTGCCATTTTATTGCTATCCCTGACAAGCTTTAACTGAACACTGATTCCAATTGCTGTCATTTTGTGAGCAGACTGTGTGGGAAGGTATTGATTTTCAGTTGCAGACTTAGTTTATTTGGAGCACTTATTTCATAAAAGTGCACAACTCCATTTTTCTTGACTCTTAGACTAAACATACTATGCATCATTCCTCCAAATTTATTTTCCTAATTGTGAAATCTAAAATTTCTAGGAAGAGGTACATTTTCAAATTCCAGGCAAAAATCCAGACAGGGGTGATAGAATCAGAGTAGCTTATATTCAGCAACTTCCAAATACATTTCTATCATCACACTGGGAAGAATACATGAGTAATGACCTCAGTGTTTTAAGGACAGGTTATCTTCTCTAACCTGCTCTAGACTGGCCCCAGACTTGCTGTGGGTAGCACAAAGTACATATTTTGATTTGATCTACTGAAAAGGTCTGCTTCTAACCTAAGTGGTTTTGGTCATGATAACAAGGGTTTCCTCACCATCCAAGATACGATTAGTACTAGTTATTTAAACCTTAGGGATTGTTAGTCTTCTTAATAAACAAAAACATAAACATATTTAAAAAAACAAACAAATGGAGGTAGCAAAAGAAATTTAAATGAAAAGGCCTTGTTGGGTTTCACTCATTTACAGAAGAGTTATTTTTTTCAAAACAGTAATGTTTTGAAGAAAAAAATACTTAACCAGTTCTACTACACGTAATGCTCTTGCAAAGTAAATCCCATTTTTCACAGATTATGAACTTGAAGCAGACAGTTTTAGTGATTTGCTAAAAACTACCCAAAAGCCCAGCATGAGCCTTTTCTAAAGCCCCAGTTCCTGCAATCATGGTATTTTAAAGAAGTTTCAGCTTTTCATTTAATATACAGAACAAAAACTGTATTTCCAGCACTTGCAGTTCCTGAACAGAGTTTTAAAGCTTAATCGAACGGCTCAGAAAGAATAGAAGAATCCAATATACTTGTAAATTTCTCCTGTTTTTTGTGGCCTAACTCACTTTTTTTTAAATTCTTTGGGCAATACTTTACATGGGAGAGCTTTAGGAGTCAGAAGAAACTGGCCATGTCAAACAACAGTATGAACATTTCCATTCACACCTTTTTTAAAAGCATGTGTAAAACCGGCAGCCTGGGCTGTAGAGGTCTCTGAGCATGAACAATATCATATTTTGTCAGTTTAAAAATAAAGATTTATTTACTTTCTGCTCCATATAGCCAAAAAAAATCCAAAGCCCAGGACAATGCATTCTTTGTTGAGAGCATATTACCACCACAAAACAACAGGTTCAAATTCTGCACTCAGTAACAGCTTTAAGTCCTTACTTAACCCCTGGTGTGAACATATCACAATGCCATAATCTGCGTCCAGTGGGGTGGACAAGGGATGATTTAGCCAGCAAACTCTTTACAGCTAGGGATGCACAGTAGCTTTCTGCAATAAATTTACTCCAGCTGATCTATAAAAGTGGACTGATACAAGGTTCTTGAAAAGCTAAAAGTATGGTGACCTGCAATTTACACAAAGTGAAAATATTGGCAATTTAGCAGAAGTTTCAAATGGGCAAAGGATGATCTGAATTGAGTCAAAGTTAATTGTGGACATTACAGAAAGGGAAATCTGTAGCAGAGAGAGACATATTCACTTTATGGCATAACTTCTGGACTAAAATACAATCCACCTACTCCTGAGGTTTTTTTAATGCTTCTGTACAGTGAGTGAATTGCAGTACTCACTTGGGAAGCTCTGACAAACATTCTCTGTTAGGCGTTTAGGCTGTACTGCAAACTTCAGCCAAAAACAGCTTGCTGGACAGCCTACCTGCCAAAACAAGTGTTGATCCCAAGGACAGAGAAGTTTAAAAGTTAAAACTGAATGAGTCTTAAAGCCTGTGTACTTGGAGAAAATAAACACTGAAAGACCCAGCGGCACCAGAAACTAGATCTATACTAATGACATCAGAAAACACTAAAGAAACACATGCGATTAAAATGTTGCCTTTACACTCATTCTACACAATATATGAACATTGACTGCTGATAGGAATTATGGCCAGGTTTTAGGAGAAGTCATCCAGAACTATAAGGAATAACRAAATCTTTCCTTTATGTTATTTTTCTTCAAGAAGGACATGTGTGTGTGGGAGGCTGATAAACTTTTTAAAAACATTATCTTCCTCATTTCAAGAGGATTCAATCTGTTTCATGTTGATGGAAACCACATTTCGTAAGATAAAAAGACACTGCATTAATTCTGAGAGAGCATGCACAGCTACAGAAGAGGGGATGGAAGAGGTAAATTCAGTTAAGCCTTGTATCAAAATTGACCTGATAATAAAGCTGAAAAGAAGAGTATTTAGTCTGTTGGCAAACGGTGGGAGAGTCTAWCTGACCAAGGGAGGTTCCTTGAAGGGTGAAGAGAACACAACAAGATCTTCTTCTTCAATAGCAGTCATTAACAACATCTCTCAAAAAGACTATTTTAGAATTAATGCAGGAATGGTACAGAAAAATAAAGTCTTAAGTCCTACTGATTTACAGTGTTTGCAAGTACATACTTTCAAATAAAAACACATTTAATAGCCTTACTGGGCTGAGACACTTTCCTGAACTCAGTCCTCATTCAGTCGTGCTCAGAAGTATAGGCATATGCATCTCCAAAACAGATGAACCTCTATTTGGTGTTGCTACTTAACAAGGTGGCCCTTGTTTTCATAACCATAAACTTAAAAAGTTCCAAAAGGTAACTTTTTCATGCACTAATCACAAGCGTTCAGCCTCTGCAAAACATAAAAAACAATTCAACAAACTTATAAAAAGAGAGTATTACCTATCTTCCAGCTTAGAAGTAACTCGCTGTAGGATCTGTGCGGCCTGTTTGTGGTACTCCAGCTGGGCTTGTACAAGAGCAGAAAGCTGGCTCACTTGTTCAATCTGAGAACCGACATTAAAACATTGCATTTTAGGTCAGCACTAACAGCTGAGCAATAGCATGTAAAGAACACCATCACACCGACACGCAAAGGCAGCTTTATGTATTTCTCTGAAAAGTTGGTCCATCTTTGTAGTTTGCAAATCGTTACTTATCAATTAGGCTTTCTCTGTTAATTACCATGTCTGGTTATGACCARATCTGAGGTTGTAACTACAGCTCTTCTCAGCTGATCATATTCACAGGCTATTTGCACAAACACCAGCCTACAAACCTACTTCATTCAGAAAATATGGAAGTGAAAATGAGTTTGTAATTAGAGTGTAATATACCTCTTCCTCCATTTGAGGCACACAAAACCATACAGACTATGGTTACRCTTTTATTGTATTGTGGTCAGTGGAGTGGACCAAAACAGGAAGACATAATGCAGTCTTGGATGCAGGATATTTGAAGTGAATGCAGACACCATTCTACTTCATGAGGGAGAATCACCCAAAACTCTTGTGGGGGCAATTCAATTTCCAGCAGTTTTCACAATATGCAATGCCGCAATGACGTAATGTGGGCCTGGACCATCTGGCTATATGGGGCTAGATGTTACTACAAGCATTAAAACTACAAAATTATTCTGCCTGTTTCATTTCAGCACAGCTATATTTCATTTCTAATAYGCAAGTATTTTCAGTTTGATTATGGCCCCCTTACAACCCTGGCAGAAAAATGAGGTATTAAATTAGGTGTAAATTTAGGCTCCAAATAAATCCACTCATTTACTTCAACTGAAACATTTATACTGTAGTTTCCTTTGACCAGATATTTTATAAAACAGTCTTCAGCTGAAAGGATTGCTTTTTCCTCCAATAGAAGTATTTTTTTCTTATTGTTTGATTTTACAGTTTCGACCTTACAAATTGTCAAAAAGATCTAATGGGTTTGGTTTCAATCCTGCAGGCTTACAGTGGGATGCTAAAACCTAAGCTAGTCTGTAGGTTCAACTTAAGCTGCAGAGTCACGTTTGAGCAGTCACATTTACTTTGGCTTTTCTACTCATTATTGCACCTGGTTAGGACAGAGACCTGGGAGTTCTGAAATTCATTTTTGATCTTTACTGATCCTCCCAGCAGCCTACACACTTGAACAAAAGCCTCAGACCAAACCTCAAAACCACAGCTAAGTAAAAATCATGACTTACATTTATAAATTCTAAGCAGGAAGATGTTTTATCTTTGGCTACAAATAACTCTACACAGTTAGGAAGCACATTGCTATGCAGGGTTTAAAAAGGCTTTTAGGTTTTAGATTACTGCCTTCACCACTGCACCAATGTCTTTCTAATTTTAAGGCTCAGCTCAAAGCACAAACAAGGGATTTCTCACATCCATCTCCAGAAGGTTGAACATGCTTGACTCAGCAATCTCTTTTGATTCATCAAATTTCTCCAGAGCTTGGCGAAGTTCTTCATCAGGGAGTTTGCCCTGTCTTTTCTTTTTGTAATCAAAATCCAGACGTCGACCCTCCATTTTCTTTAGGTGATGCTGAAAAGCAGGACAAATGCAAGCACAGAATGAAGACCATTCCCAAACTCTCCTTTCTTTGCCTTAAGACTGCATTATAACTAGGCAGCCCACGTCCATTTACAAATATGTGCTGTCTCTTTGCAGTATATCACCTCTTCCTTGCAGGGGAAAAAACACACAGCAATGAGATGGTTTTACATTTCATCTAAGACACCATTTTGCATTGCCATCTGAATACAGTGACAATGCACCTTCAACATTAAAAAAAGCCACCCTGAATGGATAAGTGCAGTTAACACCTGTATAGAAGATATAAGAGTTTCTAACTTTTTAAATCTGATTTGGAATTATCTGCACACTGTGGTTTTCCCCTAGAATTCTAAGGGAAAACTCCATTAAAAGCACAAGGTAGTATGTTTTTGCCTATGTCAGAGTTTTGATGAACAAGGCAACACCAGAAATCTTTTTTTCATTTTTATCAAACCACTAAAGTATCTCAATWTCTGAAATTATCTTTTTAAGATTTTCTAGTTTATTAACTGACAAAACAATCCTGTCACTTAACCTATTCAGCAGCTGCCATGTCAAACTGGCCAAAAGCTAATGCTACCAGCACTGGCAAAGTGATTTAGGTGCTTACTTTCACTCAGAAGAATCAATTTGTCATCTCTCAAGATCTACATAACTTCAAGCGTCAGCTTCACAAAATATATCAAGCTGCCTAAGGACACCCTTCCTCCACTCATATTTAACCATGGGAAAGCCTTACTGAGCTCAGAAGAACAGTTACTCATGCAGATAAGCATTTCTTGAATTTGCTTTTATCTCCAAAACTGTAAAATTAGTTGTGTCCACAGAAGTATGTATGCACACAACTTTTCTCTATAAATGACGGGTGGTACTTGGATGACTAACTACACATTTCATGCAAGCAAATGGTATTTGTATTCTCAGTTCTTGGGAATGTTTTGGGCACAGTTTTCATACACACAAAAGAGTAATGTCAGTCTAGAGCCAACTATCAAAACCCCCCTGCATGTCATATGTTACAAAATTGAAAGTAAATACCTATTCATCTATTCAGATAGTGAAGAGTTTTCAAATGGCAGAATTAGAACACTGTGTTCATGCCTGCAAAATAATGGGATTTTCAAACTTGACTATGCTACTGTCAAAAAATGTTAGTATTTTGATCTTTCTCCTTCCAAATCATCAATGATAGAGACAGAACTGAAAAGTAAAACTCAAATCAGAAGAGACTAAAATCAGATCATCTATGAATCTGAAAGACATTTTTTAAGCTACACAATCAAAATATGTTTTGGAAATACACACAGTCTATACATTCCATGTTACTAAAACGCCACATTGATGGCAATACCTGTATCTCTCTCAGATCTTTGTCATGGAGATTCTGAAGTGGGTCAATGAAGTTTTGTTTCACTTCCATGTCTAAGGAGTCTTTGACCTCAGAAAGCTCCTTCATAGCTTCTCCCACATCCGCAAGTGCTGGTCCTGAAAGAAAAGATGCCCAGTTTATCTTAAAATTGCATAGTTCCAAATTACCACAGCAT
Organism: Apteryx rowi; assembly: GCF_003343035.1. Lineage (NCBI taxonomy): Eukaryota > Metazoa > Chordata > Aves > Apterygiformes > Apterygidae > Apteryx > Apteryx rowi. Next base: position 2,015,553 of record NW_020450196.1, on the reverse strand, counting down.
GAAGCTGAGTCAAGGAAATTTCAGTTAACATTTCATTTTCAGTGTCAAGGAAGGAAACAGAATATGATGCACCGTGTGAAAGGACAACACATATTTTTCACTTCTGCAGCCCCCAGAGTTTACACATTCTAACACAGCTGAACCTGAGAATCCACACTGCGTGAAAACAGCCTGTCCCCACACCTCACGTCTGCTTATTCCTCGCTCCGGTGAAACAAACCTTCTAGAAAAGAAGTACCTGTATTTACTGCAGTGTTGCCACCACAATACCTGCAGTAGAAGTCCAGGTCTCCCTGTTTGCATTAGTGTGACTGTTTCAAAAGTAAAAATTGTTAACGTTTTCACTAATGATTTTTTTGATGAAAGTGTCAAATTCATACACAGTGTGCAGTCATACTCTTGGAGACAAAACCTCAATAAGAATTAGCTGTCTGTGTTTCTGAGATTCTCTCCAAGCCTCACTCAAGGTGCACAAAAATTATGATTCTGTTTTTCTCCTCAGCATAGAGACAACAGCAGGAAGCTCAAAAATACTTTTCTGGTTTGAGACTTAGAACAGCAGAAGAAACTCTACTTTCAAGGAAAACAAAGGGTCTGAAAACCTAAAAATGTGAAAAAGCACAAGAAACCTTAGCTTTATCTCCCAAGCAGGGAGCAGCATACTGCAAAACTAGAGAGCCTACCAGACCCAGATGAAAGGCAACAGACAGCCACACCAGCTACTATTAGTTAAGAATGTGAAAATAACTGCCATATCTATTCTGCTGTGTGTCAATGTAATCATCAGGGAATATGTAGCAATTTGTACAAACTGAATTTTATTACTAATTCATTTTCAATTTAGAAATAGGTTCAAAATTTAGCAAGTTAGAGGCAAGCAATTAAAAAAAAACAATTCAGCAATCTTCAGTAGAAATCAGCCTATATCTGTCAAGCTAACAAGTCATTTACATAGAACAAACAAGAAAGTACCTTTTCCATTGCAGATGTCCTGATGCTCAAAACAACATTTTATGAAGATTCAAATAGGAAATAGTATTTTCAAGGTCCTATTTGAGTGTCCTGAGTATTGCCCTATAAAAATGGCTGCAGAGATGTCCACACAAATAGGATGCAGAGACAAAAGATCCTGCTCTGAACGCAATCTTTTCTGATTAGAACTCTATTGTTGAAGAACAGAATGAAGAACATCTCTAATTCAGGCAGCTGCAAATTAATTTGGGGCGGAGAGGGCGAGAAGTTACAGATCAGACAAGAGTACTCACTCATGTCTTAAAATGTGGAAGTTGGCCAGAAAAAAGGCCAGAGTGCAAGGAACGAGCATTTTCAATACTGGATTTTAAAAAATCTATTAGCCTTTACTCCATGCCTGCAGTGAAGACAGAAGCATTAATTATAAGGATTCTGAGAACAGACAGGTTTTATTGTACACACACACAGATGATAATACCTCTTCCAAACACACACCTTTTAGCACAACATATCCCCAGTAATATAATCTATGAGAGAGAGCACAAAGCCTATACAGACATGGTTTCAAATGGAAAAAACTTGACTTTCACTCATAGGAAAAAAATCTCTGGTCCAAATCCCCAAAAGATACTGGATCCACATCATGAAAACAGCCCTAGACCAGCCTTAGAGGAGAAGTCTGATGAAGCTGAACTCCGAAATTTCTTGCAGAAGCTCTTCCTTTATAGGATTAAATAATTATATTTAATTATATTAAATTTTAATTACAAATTTTATTTAATTATAATTGAAAGGGAAGCAATCAAGTTACCAAAGTTGCACTCTTCTCCAAGCTCTCGACCAAATTTCAGCATCGCATCTGCCAGCAAGGCTTCAGCCTGAGGATAACCTGGTCCCTTTTCCTGACCTCGAATTTTCGACATAGTGTTGATCATGCTGAGTTTAGCTCTGGAAGCTGAAATAGGCCAGTGACAGAGTTACAAACACACAATAGTTAGAATAAACCAATAGAAATGATCTGTTTCACCTGAAATGTTGAAGTGGAATAAAAAACTACACTACCTAGATTTAAGATCAGTCCCCGATGTTCAGAAATGATTTTTAGAGTGAAGACATGAAATGTTGTTGGTCACTGACTTTTGCAGAAGTTTTCTTGCTGGTAGGTCAGAGAGGAGGCTCTGTCTTGAACTCCAAACTAAAACTTCCCTTGAAATCTTTTGGACAAAAGAAAGCCCAGAAACACTCTCAAGACAGCGTATTTGACATGGGTTAAAACTCAGGAAGAAAAATCTTTAACCCATCTCCATATTCTCAATCTTAAGATTTATGGGTACCAGATAGAAAGCAGACTGAGCCACCTTTGCTCTCAAGGACAAGTCCAGAGTAGACACATTAGTGTAGTGTTCCAGATATTTTAAATGTTTGCAAGATTTTCTACTGTAGAATAGAAAAAAAGCCCTATGTTCCCAAACAGGATGCTAAATGACTTGTAAAGCAATTTTTATTTTTTATGAGGATTTGGGGAAACTCTTAATATGTTTTTTGACTGTACTTTAGCTTATCTTTTATCTCAGATACACAACTGCAGATCAGAAGAAAGCACACATAATTATCCTAACTGATGAAAACAAAGAAGAAACAAAAGAATTAACTTGTTTGATGATGTGTTTACAGCAAATTTTTGCAACTACAGAATGTGAATGGCCTTCAGAGAATGAATTAAGTAATTGCATTTTACTTCAAATTTTGCCAGCTAAATCCTACTGCCAGCAGAGTTGGCTCAGAGTGGGTGCTTCTACCTACACTACTGTGTGTGCTATAGGAAGGCAGCTATGAATGGCTCTACTTTCTTTACTGCAAAAGACTCTACCTTGGTAGTTACTCTGATGAGTTAGCATTTCCATGGACAAAAYATCCGTAACTTACGCTGATGTGTGCAAATGTCATTGGTCAAAACTCAACCTTGCACACATTTCTGGAACAAAGCAAAACATTAGCTGACTGGAGTCAATAGTGTTTTGTTCTTACTTTACTTTTGAAGATCGTACATCATAAGATGGCTTCTGTTGCTGAACATATTTCATTTTGTGGCACACATATGTATGCACAGACATAGACACACAAACAGACACAGGAAAATCAGGAAACTGTCGTAATACATATTTTGCCTGAGAAACAGCTTATGAAAGGGCAACATATTTTTAACATASAGTAATTATGTTTTTGTAAGCTTTCTCACTACCCTTGGGTGTCACCAGATCATGCTTTTCTGCATTTGAATTTGTTGATGCCTTCTGTTCCAGTGTGCTACAAAACTAAAGGGAACAGACTGGCTGACTGTTCAGTATAAGAAACTGCATTTTAATGAAGTGTCTGGCCTTTAAAAATGGCATTGAAAGGGAGCTATTCCTAATACTGCTCAAGGAGAAGCTGTTAGATGTGTTGCTCTCCTAGGCCAAAACCTACTGAATTCAAAACTCACTGAAATCAGCACAAAGACTCCTATTGACACTGACTAGCTTTGGATTATGCGTGACGGGGGCATGACGCAAAGAAAGAAGGCATAGCTAGCCCTTATGTTACCATTTGGGGAATGATCCTGAGATGTGTAAGGAGAGGGAAAGAGAGAGAAGAGCTCAGAGAGTTGAGCAAAAGCAAAAAGTGAGGAAATACAGAAGCACAAAAGAAACCAAGGCACAAATAAAATCAAGGAGACAAGAAATGAAAACAAAGATATGGGAATAGGGGCAGCAAGTTGAAAGTTTCAGGAGTGAAAGCAAAAACATAGGAGAGAATATAAAAAAAGGAAGTGGCTATATTCTGGACGGACAGGAAAAAGTAGAAAGAAAAAGGTACAGGAAAGAATGAAAGATAGAAAGGATAATAATGGAAGGGCAAGAAATAAATGAGAAACAGTATGGTAAGTATGAAAAGTTAATCTAATCGTAAGTATCAAATCTGGTTTCTACAGTCAATTTTATTTCCTGGTGGAAATTTCACGCCCCAAATAATCTTGTTTTAGAAGACATTCAGCAGTGGCCTCATTCCATTCTTCTTGCAAAGCTGATTCCATTAGCTTCCATGGGAGCAGAGGTAAACTTCTGCGGAGTCCTCCTGGAAATCCAACCCCTAGTCACTTGTTACTTTTCTAAATTATGTTTGAACCTGAGTGAGAACAGGCAGAAATGTACAAAACACCACACGAAAGTGATGTGAATGCCTGATTCTTTTCCTAGTTGCATGCCCTCTCCTTTACATTGCCTTTAATGGCGTCACTAACGATTCACCTTAGCATCAAGTGTTAACAGAGTCATAGTGAATCGTAAGAACAGCTGCCACAAGAGAGTTTGAAGCAAACTTCAGCATTGCTCATTTTTTATACTTTCAATCACGTTCATCCTGCATCTCTTTTTCTTTAAATCATGGTTGTGCACACCTGCATGAAAAGTTCTGAGCCTTCACCATGTTCAATTTTAGTTATTCTCACCTGTGGTCCAGGTTTTTTCATGATTGGGAAGTTGTCAAGGCCATCTTTTTCATTTTTACTAACCTCAACCCAACACCTCTTTCAATAAATTCACCTCTCTGTCATTAATATCCTTTTCTTTTCTTTCCAGCATGAGTTCATTAATTGTTTAGTAAAGTTGGACAATACTTCATGCCTCATCTATTGATTCCAAAAATATCATGAAGCCAAATGATCTCTAGCACTGCTATACTCTGCTACCAAAGCATACGGCTGTTGTCAGAGAACATTCTGCGCATCTCGTAATGTGCACTGTTATTCCAAACCTTCTTCTTCCTACCAAAAAGAGATAAGCTTTTAAGGAAAATATTCTTTTAAATGTTTCTGTTAAGGAAAATCTTTTTAATATTAATATTTCTATTTTTTATTTCTATTACTATTTCTATATTTTTATTAGTATTTCTATTTTTTAGAAAATGAGAAAGCAAACAGGAAATACTGGAAACCTGTATTTTTGGTGCCTCAGTTAAAAAGTAATATAGCTGTAGGGAGAATTTTAGAGAAGAATTTCTTTCATTTTTCAAGCAATTCTTATCACTATGGGCACCTTTTTGCAATCTCACAACTTGCCTAAACCAATCTAAGACCAAGCAAGAGCTGAAGGAGGCAATCCTGCTTTCCCCTTACTCTACCTGCTACCTTTGACCATCTGTGGGATGAATAACATGATCTCATTTAATATGACAAAAAAAAATATTCCTCATTCTTACTACCTGTTTAATTTTCTGATCCTTCTCACATGCTCAGCAAGCAGATGAAAGATGTGTAGCTGAGGTATAGGGACTGCTTTTTTCTGCATCAGAGCAAACTTGTATCACTTTCAGGTGACGGAAACCACATCCTGAGCTACTTCCAGAAATTTTGGTCGCTGCTGCTGGTGTGAGCCTCTTTTGTGATTCACAGCAATCATAATAACTCAGATGTGTCAGGAAGGCAGCCAGACCAGCACGAAACAGCCAAAGCTTATTACTCAGTCTGTACTGTTGCACAACAGCAGCTTGATGGTAGTTAACAATTTTATCACTAGCCCCATAATGTTTGTCAAGCCTATTGCTTTTCCTGCAGAGTGCTTGTTGATGATGAGCCATGAAGCTCTGGACCCAAGTCATAAACTGTACTCCATCTGTTGACATAGAAACTGTTTTAGTCATCGTTATTTTCTCTTTAACACTTCTTGAACTTGTAAATATTCTTTCTCCTTTTTTTTCATCCATTGGCAGCAGCATCAAATTATCCTTTTTTCTCTGTGGTCTAACTTACAAATATCACCAGTTAAGCTATATCAGCACCATTCTGTCATCTGTCACATTGGAGATAAATATTTCCCACCAGTTCAAATCTGCTTCCAGCTGAATTCCAGTGAATGTTGACTGTTCCTCCTGAATTTTGACTGTTCTTCCATGTAGCTCTAAGATATTAGTCACAGGGCCTAATTTTATTTTTGCACTCATTTTGCACTTGCTTAACTCCATTGACTTCATCAGTGAAGCTAACATTGATTTATGCTAGTATAAAAACCCTTCCATTCTCAGTTTATTATGGAAACCTTTAAGTTGTTTGATCTAATGGTGCACTTAGTGAGCAGAACAGCTTCCCATCACAATCCTTGTGAGGACCATTCGGCAAGAGGGGCACATGCAGCTCTCCACAAGCCCAACCACAAAACCCTTCTTCTCCTCATGGAAATGAGTCATTTAATTCTATTTTGAAGGATTAATTTAGTCACCTCTGATTAGGTCTAGTCTACCCTGTTCCCCAGTTCACCATCAGCAGCTCTTCTGCAGTAACTCTAGCGAGGGCAGGAAACTGCCAATGGGTGAGGTGAGTGGTGTGGACATTGCCTCCTTCCTGTACACCGGAGAAAGCTGTTTTAAACCTTTTTCCACCTTTCAGCAATCTGCAAAAGGGCTGCCTAACCCTCCTCACTCACAGAGGGTGAAGGCAGGGCCGCAGGTGCAAAGTGAGGTCTTATGCATACTTTCATCAGTGCTTTTCAGGCATTAAGGAGACCCCACTGGTTGGTTTAGTGTCTAATGGCTTATTAATCATACCTTCAAGGTCAGCGCTTCAGTAGTGCAGCTACAATAAATGGGCTGTATCTTTTCCAGGTTTTCATACCATTGCAGTGCCAGTCCTATGTATTTCCAGAAAAACTTACAAGAAAGGTATTTTTCTCCTGCCTATCTCTCAGAATTTTGTCAAAAATAATTGACAAAATAGGAAACGGAAAAAGGGAAAAATAGCATCTGGAACTGCCCTGCTCCACCTGACTAGCAGCCCTGTTTTTATTTTGGTTCATGGCAAGCATCTGTGAATCTCTGCAGGCACAGCCCCTGGCTGCCCTGCTCCCTCGCGGGCAGTGGGACGGGCCCTGCTGCCCCCCGACACACCAGCCCCGGGACCTGCCAGGCTGCTCAGTGCCCTGGCACTCAGCTCCTTGCTGGTAAACACACTATTTCTAAGCACATGGTTTCCCTTTACTTAAAGCAAAGACATACAAAAGGAAAACAGCTCCCCCAAAGCCAGCCTCCATCCCCCTGACTGCCTAACRCCAGAAGCCTGTACTTGTCTCAAGTCTTTTCACTTCACAGTAATCCCACTGGCTTTGCTTTAATCTTAACTGCACCAGTAAGGGTGAGCTCTGTGAGACTGCGCATGGATGAAGAAAAAAAAATGTTTTAACAAAGTGCTGCAAGTGTTGTGAGACTGTGAAATTATATTACCTGGATTGGGCTGAAGATATTCTATTGTCTTGGCCATTATTTCAATAACTGCTCTGCTGGTGACATCCACTTTCTAAAGGAGAGAGAATTAAACAAAAAGAAACATGAAAAGAGATGTTAGAAAAAAGGAAGATTTTTTTTCCTCTCTTCTTTTATTCTTAAAAATTCTTTTAATTCTTATTATTATTTTATTTTTCTGTCCCTAAGAACTGCTGCTGACTAAATCCAGCACCGATACCAGAATGGTGATAATGTAACATGCCTGAAAATCTACTGAAACCATCAGCCCGCTGTTCAATTTGTAGCAGAACCACTCTTAAGTGAGGCCATTATTCAGGCAGCAAAGATAAAAGAACAGAAGTATAGAGTAATCCAGTACAGAGTAACTCAGGTTGCATGGGGAATTTGATACAGTTCATTGTATTGTACTGATTGAGACGTACACCACCTCAAGACATGCCCACAAAAGGGAAAACTTTTGCCTAGAAAAGGTCAGTGAAAACTATCTGAAGTAYTAGTACTCTTTGGTCTCCTATTAACTGGAAAAGCAAAGGGAAAGCAGTTGTCAATCAAAAAAAACCCACCAAACACAAAAGGAGCTGTCTGTTTCCTTCAAGGTCAGTCCTGGTAAAATTGGGATAGGGAAGAATAGGTCTCCCTCAGCATCCAACCTCAAGAAATCTATTACCATGGAGGCACTGACCATTTATTTCCTTGGGCTGAATCAGTAAAGAATTACTTAATATTTAGGAATTTAAAATAAAGGTGACTATTCTGAACTGAAGATCAGTATTTCTTTCAGCTGTAATAAGATCTTTCTTAAGAGGTTTTCTGCATCAGCTTTCTAAGTTACATACAGGGAAGTATGCAACTATTCTGGATTCAACAAACTGCTTACTATCCATAAAACTTTAGAGGAACAGTTTGCAATCACAGTTTATCCAAGAGATTCTGAGCACCATCTGCATCCACAGACTTTGTCGGGAGCTGCAAGATTTATGCATCTTCCAACAGATAATCCAATCCCTCTCAGAATCAGGCCTCAAAGAAAGAAACATTGCTTCTGCAGATCTGGGGTTTCCTGTAACCTCTCCCGCACTCTGCATTCACGAAGACACATTGCATTTCTCTGCCAGGTAGCTCGTGTCCCACAGAGCGAACTCCTTTGCAACAAAAGTGAGCTCCTATTTTCAAAGTGAGCACCTGAGATAAACTGGTTACAGCATGCTGTGCTTGACCTCTTTCCTGTTTTCCACTGCCACTGCCATCTGCCAGGTCTTGMTCTCTGCTTTACACAAAGAAGCAGAAAAGGACTGGCAGCCAAGGGTAAAGAAATAGCTGAACTGCCTGGTGGGGAGCCCAGAAAGGGCTGGAAGGCTGCAGAGGAGAGCGGGGGTGAGGGAGCAGATGGCTGGGGACAGGCAGCAGGGACACGTCCACCGCGGGGGCACAGGGCCAGGTGGGAGCAGGGAGGCAACCCACGAGCCTGCTCCCTTCTCCTCCCTCGTCCCCGGGCGCCATCCCGTGCCGCCCACAAGCCCTGCATGGGACTCTCTCCCGGCTTTGCACTGTCCTATTTTTCATTCTAAATCTTGCATCGTTTTTCTAAATCTTCTTTAGTAACTTCCAGTTTTGATGGTAATTTCTATACTTGCATCCACTTCAAAGGGAAAACAGGGGGAGGGGGAGAAATCAACTCTGCAGTGCTTGCATTGCAGGAAGAAAGGAAGATCCTGATATGCACTTTTCTTTCATTTTCCATCCAAAGTTCTTTCCCATCTCTCTACACAAATACACAGATAAGTAGCATCTGCTTCTCTGCACCAGGGACACATATCAGGTATGTATCCTACAAATCACCTAACAGCAGCTTGTTTTACAAGATTTGCTGGTGACTTTCAAAGTCAAAGCCAGAAAAATAACTGCCACTGCTGACCTTTTCAGCTGGCATATTCACACCATCATGCACAGTGAGCAGACTTTTTTTCCACAAAAACGCTCACTGTTGCCGCTGCCGGCCTCCCTGAGCGTTCAGTGGCGGAAGCTGCCCCTATGTCCCAGTGGGACTTGGCCAGTGGAGGCTGCCGGGGAGGAACCTTGAACCCGTGAACCAATATCCGGGGGCCTTGCTCCTCTTGGCTGACACTCAGGGAGCATCACAGAGGAATCACGGGCACCTTCTGCCACCAAAACGTCCGTCCTYTTAGACAAAGTCTCTGTTTCCAGGGATGCTCTACACTTACCTGAAGCTAATTTGTAGCTGGCATTAGTCTCAACCACTGAAATATTGGCATTTTACAGAGTGCATATATATTATGTATTCCTTGGTCAGAGAATGAAAAGGGACRAGGAACTGAAAGCTCAGTCTGCTGAATAAAAGTTGAGTCTTTCAAAATTACTTGAGTGATTTGGGGAAAAAAGGTTAGAAAATCCTGTCCTAGAAAGGAAAATAAACAGTAACAATGGATGTACATACCCTTATACAGACTTACCCTTTCCATTTCTTTGAAGTCATCATCTAGCTTGGTTCCTTCTGCACCTCCTACTTTCTCACTCACTTTCTGCAGTTATTAAAAAAAAAAAAAGCAGATTCAGCAATAACTGAAAATCTAACTTTCATGGGGAAGTGTTTTTTCTATAAGTTTCAGAACACTCAAACGTGCTATTCTTTATTTCTGAAAAACTTATTTCAAATATACTTTATTTCAGGTTAAACACTAAGAAAATATAGATTAGTGTTTAATTCTCAGAGACCCAAACTTCTGCTGGTGTCAGAAGAGTTACATACTGCCACGTCTTTGCAGGATCACAGCCTTGCTTCTTTGCATAATGAATATCTACACCTCGAACTTACCAAACCATTGATCAACAATAACAAAACTGTCTTCAGCAGACAGAAATATCCGTGGTCAAAAAGGAGGTGCCTTGATGGAATGAACTGGCCAAAGGAGTCAAGAAACTGAGAAGTCCTCATCAGATGTGAAAAATGCCCTTAGCTGCACTGCCCAGAACATTTTAATGCAACACCAAGGATAATAATATCTAAGTACAGAGTAGGAAGACACTCCCAAGCCCTGACTCTAAACCACCCAGAAGGCAACAGACAGCAAACATCCCACAGCTGAAAACCCTCAGATATGTATTTATTCAAGCCAAAACCAGACCTGCATCATTAAAAATTAAGCTTATATATAAAAATGATGCATAGAAAAACCTACATTCACAGCATGCAAGAGCTTGAGGGCCACATGGTTTATATATAAAACACCTAGTAGACAGTTCAAATAAAAACAACAAAAAAGTGAACTTCAGTSTCATGTCTTTGGCAAATTTGCTATTTTTTGCAAAATACTGTTTGAAAGACAATTAGGAAATGGTTCTGTGTTGCCATTTCATTTTTCTGATTCATGCTAGAACACACTGAACTGAGTTTCCCATTACTGTCGGTAAAAGTGACAATAACAGATACAAATGGTGACTGCTATGCAGCACTAGTCAAAAAGGATTTTTAGCAATTGCATTGTTAGTCACAAAGTGTTTTAGCACTGTAACTCCACAAGTCAGTCAGATGCACATGACCCAGTGAATGTAGTAATCTTCCTCGGCACTGGTATTTGTCAGGAAATTTATCAGACACATGACTTTCTGTTTTCTCTTCATTTTCAGCATTTTGTATTGAACATTATTTAATTTTACACACATTTCTAGGTGTCTCTGAATCCTCTTTAGACTGTTTTAGCTGAATGTAACTGCTGATTTCAGTAAAGTCACTCCTGCATTCAACAGGCAGAAATGAAAGAAAAATTGCACTTTTTCCCCTCTTGGTTTCAACCATTGTGTTAAGTTTTTTACAACTTCCTTTTAATATAAAGAGAAGAAAGACATACAGGCAATCACTCCCCTTCTATGAATAACACCTAGACATTTGATTAATTTCAAATTTGTTGACTTCCATAAAACAGCAACTGCAGTACAGCCAGGCCCTTACTAATGCAGACCATTATTGTCTGTACAATGGGAAACGGCTATCACCTCTGTTGTTTTCTGTCAACTTCTCACTAACCAGAATGCTGCATTAATGAAGCAAAGTTTATTCAGGTACACTAATGAGACAGCAATCCTTGGGAACTTCCTGAGAAAACAACGGAAGAACTTTACTTATCCCTTTTTTCTTATACAGAATGGATTTGAAAATCTCTGCAAACACTCCCCTGTCATCACTCTGAATGCAGATGAGTTTGCGTCCATATCACTGAACTTGTGCCTGACAGAGATTAGTGAAGTGCAACAAAAATTCCTAGATTTGAAACTCAGTACTATTACAAATAATTGTGCAATGGACAACAGATGGACTGAATGTCCTAAAAGCTGCTATTTATCTGCAGTTTCTGTGAAATCTGGTAACAAAGGAAGCATAAAAGACAGGTCAGAAGCTTTCTTCAACAATCCATGAATGAATCTTTTGCACATGGACCTCCAACTATGGTTGAGATGGCAAAATATGCACAGGAGCTTTCTACCACAAATTTCAACACCCTGAAAAGGACAAGAAACAAAAATAATACTATTTGAATATTCAAAACAGATTTGAATAATTGAAGTTGAACTCTAAAAATACGAAGTACCCAAAGGTAACCAATGTTCCAGCTCTTTTAGCTGTATCTTCACATTTTTTATCTTTTCAGCTGCTTGGGGTCTCTTCATAGTTGATGAGGATTTACATAGACATGGCTGATCATCCCCAGAGAGCCCCTAAAGATCCCATCTCACATCTACAAATCTTTGCAATTGCTCTTTCCCGTCATATTCATCATTCTTCTTGCTGAGGAATGTAGAAGACTCTTATTTAGTAATGCTGCTCCATAGCCAGCAGGAGCAGTCACTGCTAAGTTAACAAGGCAATGCATCCCTCTCTTTTTTCTCAGCTTGCTTTCCATTTTTAAAAAAAATCCTCACTCTGTCCATATTAGTCTCACATCCAGTTTTATGACTCCCTGCTTTAAGGTATCAAATGAAAAAAACTATGACTCACTGATTTAAGATAACAAATGAAAGAACATCCATGTCCCAGGCAAAAATTTCATTTGTAAAGCTCTTGGTCAAGTACCGCCAAGGGCAACAGAAAGATGAGTCAAAGTAGAAAGATAAACCATGAAGTCTTTAGCTCTCCTCGAACTAGGCGATTCTTCTCTTGGGGTCACCTGCATCACAGGCCTTCAGAGCAGCACCTTCACCACCACCATCCAAGCAAAAACCTGCTTTGCAAAAGTGCTGACAGACCACAGGAAAAGAGCAGCTGAACCACAATCCCCCTTGAAAAGTCACAGGCACTTACTAGTCAGAGCAGAGAAATCAAAGTAAAGATTCAAATTTAAGAAAAAAAAGCCCTCAAGAGTTAAATCCTTCCCTAAGGCAGAAGGGTGAAATCTGCTCAGAGGAGGATATTCAGCAGCCCATTGGAAGGCCAAAATCTAAAGTGGTCCTGTGGGAGCTGTGGGCCTGACAAAGGCATAAGCAGCAAAGCCCACACCTATGTCATCATTGTACTGACAAAATTTAGAGGTATTATTTAACYGCTGTATATCCAGGCTTCCAATCAGCTGTTAAAGTACTTAATTAAGGCTGCTATTCCACAACCCTCTCTCTGAAATTGTCAGATTTGGTTATGACAGGTTATGAAGCTTACATCTGCTTACATCAGCTGAGGATCTGCTCTCATCTGCTCTCAGAAGCAGTCTGAAAAATTCTCAGCAAACAAATATAGCTAGCTAGAAAACAAAAGTCCCCTCTGCCCTATCATATAGATGAAGGTTTCAACATTTTGCATCTTGTTTTAYAGCCAAATGAAAACTGGATCCTTTAAGTTGTTTTTAAAATGGTAATAATGCATCTCCTGCTAGTTCAGTGGGCATACAGGAGAACCAAGACCTAATCTTGGGTCTCCAGCAACAGAAATCGGGGCTGAAATTATTTAGCTATTTTAGATCACACCTTCTCTTATGTTGATTAACTATTTCCTCCTGCCTCCCAAAACCTTCACAATAAAATTACCATATCAATATATTTAATAAAAAATTTTGAACAAACAAGCATTTTCTGGGTGGGGGAAATACGTAATGAAAAGGTTTGTTGCTCACCAAAAATTTGCAGATTTTTTTCTACACCTAATAACAACATGTTCTAAAGTCTCGATCTCATATATTACACAACTGAAAACAAGCACTGTGTGCCTTAGAACAAAGTCCAGTTGCATAAGGATCCTGTTTCCACTCATGCAGAATATTAACTTAGCATCTGCTGGTCACAATGCTTTTAGTGGAGACTACAAAGGTGGTGGGAATCCTACTTTTAGTGGGGAAAAGAAACCCTGCTTTCTTCTGTCAGAAAATTTTAAAAACACAGTCTTTGGTAGAAGCTGACGGGATTTGGAAWAAGAGACAGAATGCCTGGAACGTAGTTTGGTTGATGGAGCAGATCTGAACCAGCAAAACTTGGGTCTTAGTTACGGAGCTTTTTGTTCCATTTTTCATATAGTTGTGCAATCTACCTTTTTGTTATTGCTGATTCATTGGCGATATGTTGTACAGGCCAAAATATGCCTGTGCAGTCACTATGGATACACTGAAAACATCAATTGCCTTACACAGACTACACTGATGATCACTTCCACAGTTTCCTATAAAGCAATCTTCTAATTAATGGTAATACGAATCTGACACTGTCATCTGTCACTGCTCACAAGACATTAATGCAAATCAAATGTGCATTAAGTAGCTACTCCATAGGAATTATGTTCTTCAGTACTATGACACTGAATCTTATTAGACTGCTTTCTGAACAATTCATGGTTCAAACAATTACCTACCAAATCCCCTCCTACTATCAAAAAAAAAAAAAAACAAAAAAAACAAACCACTTGTGCAGTATGATAAGCCTCTACCTGAACTTGAAAATACAGCAAGATCAGCATCAAACTACAGTAGTTATTTAGGTCAGCTGAGTCTTCAGCTCTACTCATTTTGTGAAACAATGGTGAAACAGTATATGTATAGTGCAGCTTTGCTTCTGTTTAAGAGTAGAAAACCAGCTCTGGATGTTTTGCCACCACAGTACATTGGCTTTGGCTATGAGGCAAGTTGAACACTGTCTTTGCAAGGCAGCTACACCAGTGTGACAGTCGCTCTCTGTGGCATTCACAGCCCCAGACAGAGAGTACTGCAACATTTTTACTTACACACAGCACAGTGCAAACTCTAATTTAGTGCCCCTCTCCCTTCTGAATGCCCTTTGTCATTACTACCATCCCAGATCCATTTTGCCATTCAGGGATTTTGGAGGTCAGTCCTTCCACACTGACTCCTACCTGCAGCATAGTCCAATCTACACGGAATAATTTCTGTACCCCTAAAAAGGAAGGCTGTTTACACTGCATTTCTATCAAATTGCCACTCCAACAGTAATGTAAGGAGTGGTAAGAACCAAGCCTTATTAATATGAAGAGCTACAGGGAACAGTAGTGAAGGGAGCTTACAAATCTGTGATGGAGAAAAAGAGAGTCCTCTACAATTCATGCCCATTTCTGCTAAATACAGGTTACCCTGTGATGTCTCACTCCCGATTTCTAGATATCTGTTCCACAGATTTCTATAGTTCTTCCATGCAGCTTTTGCCTTTTTGACTTTTATCTGTCATTGCAGGGTTTCATGTTCTGGAGGCAGGGTGACAGCAGTAAGCATCTTCAGGTTAAGACTTTCAATCAGGCTCCAAAATGCTGTGCTGCTTTGTTAGCATTGCAAACACAAGAAAGACATAGATGGCTTGCAAAAGAGAGTGAGAAATATACATTTTAATGAGAAGAATTCTGCGTACACACGGTGAAGGTTTGCCAACACTGTAGGCTTCTCAGAAAGAGTAAACATTTGAAAAAGAACATTTATATAAAGCACAGTCTCTAGTCAAGACTTTTTTTATTCTCTCTGTCACTTCACATGCCAGAATAAGACAAAACTGCCACTTGCAGGCTAGTTTTTCCATCTGCTTGATGCTGCATGGTTTGGTACTTGAGATATCAGAATTTGTTATCACAGAAAAAGGTGTTGTCTGCTATTCGAATTTACGATCATGGCCTTGGTTCTCTGCAGTCAACTAGGCACAAGTCTTGTGGCAAATCACACTTTCAGCAGTAACAGTAAGCAAGAGAGATTTTCTGGTAACCTCAGATAAATTACAACATGAAATAAAAGAAAAAAACACCTCAAAAGTCTAAGTCAATTAGCTGTATATGGGACTACTTCTCCTCTTGACATTAGAATACAGAAAAAAAGAGACATCTTTTCTAGGTTAGTTTGGTGATAACTCATCTTCAGAAAACCTAACAGGATGTAGGAAATGCCACTGCAGGTTTACAGCACCTCATTCTCTATCACAAAGGAAACTAATATCTGATTTAACTGAGACAGAGTGACCTTGCTCAAGGATTGCTTTTCAGGATCATCTGTCTAGGTGAGGGAAGTTCTGATTTACAAGCCAAAAGATCTGAAATCATTAGTCTTAGAAAGCTTCAAGAAACTCTGCAGGCTGTGACATAACCTCATTGAAACTTTCAATTATCATAATAGATTTCACAAGACAGGAAAGCTCATCGCCCTTTCCCTTTCATTTAATATTCTCTATATTTTATTCTATTTTTTTTTAAGTTGCAAACATACTGTATAAAATATGGACTGTGAATTGGAAATGGCACAGGAATGTGGGACAAGCCACTTCGGCAGGAAGACTTAAACAGGATCCTGAATTAACATACATGTAAGGTTCAGAAAGACAGTGATGTCCAGTTACATTTCGTTAACGAATTTCTCCTCTTCAGCTGTGAGAGCTGGAAGAGCAGCCCGTAATGCCAGCTGGGTGCCATCAGCAGAGCTGTGTAAGATGGGATCCTTCCCTTGCAGCAATGAGGACCACAGTGACTCCATTGCTTATAGCAGAAGCTATAAAGGGTCATGAAGACAGTAAGGAAAAACAAAAGGGAGAGACCAGAGATCCCACAGTCTCCAGGGGACTCCAGCATTTCACTCAAGTGTTTACACCGAGGCTTTGATTATGCCATTGAGGCTTTGTTTTCTCCTTGGCAAAATGAAGAAAAACACTTGCCTACCACATGGGAAAATTGTGAGCATTAATTTGCACCTGCTACTACATGCCACCAGGAGCATATCCAACAGAAGTTTCAGTGATGTAGTTGAGGTAAGCATCTGCCAGACAAGTCATATCATTTCTTCTTCCTCACTGTCATTCAACAGATATATTAAATCAGAAATCTCCCTACCTACTACTTTCTCTGATAGCACTGCAATCACTGGTTTGTTCCACCTCAGCAGCACACCAGCTAGAGCCTGGTAAGTTTACCCAAAGCTGACCTAGGCTATGCTAAAGGTGTTATCACACAGGCTGCCCCGTAAGACCCTCCCACCTTGACCCTGCAGCTGTGGGATGAAGAATGACAGCAATATAGTGCACTGTTCAAGATCAGGAAGTGAACTGAATCTGGGAAGCTCAAGAGAAAAGGGAAGGGTGAGACTGGATCACTAGGAGGACTACAGATGGCTTGCCTCCATTTCTTGTAAAGCATCCTCTAAATATCCTCTAAATATCCAATAGCTTGGCCTTGCTAGTCCTCACAGCTGCTACAAGTAAGGCCCATAGCCCTGTTAAAAGCCCTGCTAACAGCCTGGGGGCAGGCTGGAAAGCCTGGGAAGTTGGCCACAGAAATGACAAATGTGTTTGTAAGGCTTGTGACATGCACAGAAAATAGGACTTGGCAATGCTAAAGGCAAGCCACTGCTAAAGCTTGTAGAGTCATGAAGGAAAATCTTTGTGGAACAGATTCTCACCTCAGTGATGCTGGTGTTAATCTGGAGCAAAGGCAAAATGGCTCAGTGGAGCTCTTTCTTCCCAAGAAGGATAAGAGAGACGAGGATCCCAACCTCTAGCATTGTCACAGTACAAGAAATACCCCTCTGTGAACCTGTCCTGTGTTCCTACTCTCATTATTTAGAATCAGACCCTAATTTGCCTTTTTTCATTTTGAGCTAAACCTCAAGGGGAGGGGCAGGGGGGATGCCTGGATCAGTCATTTCCCTGCTTTGCTTTCAGGCTGCCAGCAAGGACCATGCTGCAGAGTTGTTGCAGCTCCAGCATCACACAAGGAGCCACTCGGATTCAGCACTGGCGCACAGCACGGCAGAAAGCATGCCTGCGTCTCCGCAGGCTGCTGCACTGAGAGCAGTCTCTGCAGAGCCGCTGCTGCAATGCCACTGCATTGCATTGGAGGCTGTCCACCGGTGAGGAAATACAGCAGAGCGAGAGCAGGCAAACTGCAGGTGAGAAAGTGCTGGTGCAGTAGTGCCTTGCACCATATCTCTGTAGGGAAAGTATCTGCATAGAAGCACCCTCCAAGAGAGATGAAGCAAGTACTGCCACAGGGCAGACACAAAACTAAATCCGTACTGCACAACTTCACTCACAGAGGTGTGCTGACAAATGAGATGCTGCAGTGCATCCAGGACAGCCAACAGAACCCAATTCTTGTACATGTGTTTAAACTCATTCAGGAGCTGGGTCCTCTGCTGTGCAAAGTCAATGTTCAGCCAGGAAGCTGGTCACAACCCCAGGACCTTTGCAGCTTAGAGTGGCCTCCAAAACTGGCATAGGAGAGTTGTTGGCAAGAACTGTCAGATTGCTGAGAGCAGTCAGAATACCCTCTGCTTTTCCACTCTGCCTCTGCGTCCCCAGCACACCACCAGTACTAGCAGCAAAGAAACTGGCATAAAAAGGCTGGATATATCAGCTAGAAGATGTGCCAGTCTTCTCTTCTTTTGCAGTAAGGAAGAGGAACAGAGAATCTACTCCCATATGGTATTTCTACTTCTGATGATAATAGTATGATGACACAGTCCCTTTAGTGGACCTGTGGACAATAAATGCACACAAGTCTGTGCAAAGTGATCTGAATCCAGATCCACAATTCCTATGAGTTCTCCACACAGGAGTACCAGGAGTCCCATGCTGCACTGTCGCAGAGAAAGTGGACATCTGTGCTCTGTTTCCTAGCACACAAAACAGTTCAGCAGCAGCCTGAGTGTTTCTTCAGTGGCTCATTTGTCTGGGTGGCAATAAGGAAACTCTGAGGGAAGGGCAAAAGCTATACAAGAATACTATCAATTTTGGGGGGATTCTCACATATCTTGCTTGGATAAGTGAGCAGCACCAGCTTCCTCATGAGAAATTTTTTCAGTTGGCGCGAAATACATCTCCAGCTCCTGATCCATCACTCACTGGTACCATAAATAAATGATGCTATCATATTTTGGAAGGAGAGTATAAAGTATGATATTATATATTCGTTCAAACTTCTATACTTTTCTAAAGTTTCCAAAGCAATTCTGATGAAGTTTTAAGGGGAAGATGCTTCTTATCAAATTCCTGTGCAGGTACAGCCTGGAATTTTAGACTCAAATTCGGTAGCTACGCTTTCAGGCAGGTGAGTTCTGGATCTTTAAACAATTTAGAGAGGTATATGGCAGGCCACAGAGTGAAAAAGAAGCAAAGAGAGCACAGACCATTTAGTCATCCAGTTAAGGTCTTAGTTAAGGAGGTCAAGTACAACATGGTAATGGATCAGGATCCATCTTATTCATCCTATATACATTAACACATGCTTGGTCCATCCRCATAGCTTCTAAGCTCAAGAGAAACAAGGATCAAAACATCATTCTTTCCCCACACTGGTCCACTGGCAAATACTTACTTTCTTAGCTCATTTCAGCAAAAAAATTATAAAAGTTAGTTTTCTACATCAGTGTTTTAAGCTACCAGCTGAGGGGCAGAGCTCACCTTCACTCCTTATGAAGGTGAATATCTAGTCTTGGCTATTGATCCAACTAATTTGCAGGCACTAAACTTCAGCCCTGCAAAACACTAGAGTATTTCACGTGCAGACATAACACAGAGATGCCAGTGCAGATTCTACACCCTGCCAAGATCCCCACATAGGACAGAGTCCAAATGCCCCATCAGCATTATGCAAGCAGTGACACAAAGGTACTGTTGATTGGTAAAGCAGAGTCTAATACATACGACTTTGTTAGGCAAGTCAGCTTGTCCTCATTTTTATAGATTAACACAGCATTGGGGACTTTGTAATTTTCTCTCTCAGTACAGGAATGAATTAAAGTCTAGCAGAAATAAACAGGAGATGCTCAAGCCTAATAAAAGCAAAATAACAGCAGGAGAAATTTACAGCAATTAAATCCCATTTAAGGCATATTTTGTAGCTCTGCATGATATACATCAGTCCACAGGCCTTTTGCTGGCTAAAATTCAGCTGAGTCCTTAACATCTGGAAATGTGAGAACGCTGGGAACATTCAGAAGCTGTTAAAGGCCAAGAGAAGAAAATATGGCTTAAATATGATTTATTGATTAAACAGCCATACCAACTCCTATTGTGAAGTTGTCCTCTCTACATGTTAAAGTGCGTTTGCTGGACTCTGTCAGTGAATTAATTGTTATCTGCCAAAGACATGAAGTCAGAGGGAGTTTGGGAAGGAAAGCACATCTACAGGCTGTTGCTAGTAGTAAGCCACATTTCATTTCTAATGCTCTTATTGCCACAATGTCTAGATGGCTGCAGAGTGTGTAGAGCACGACATGGTGCCAATCCAGAATATTTGTGTATTTTTCTTAATTCTGTTGGCAGTGTTGATAATTTATTAACTACAGAGCAATCAAAATCCCAAGAGCCAACCACCACTTTCAGGCTAATAATAGCACATTTAGAGAATGTTGTTATCTGCCTAAAGCTTTAACTTTTTTACATTAGCACTACATCAATTAAGCTGAATGCCCCTTCTTTAAATTCTTGTCCTCTGCCTCACACTTTCTGGGTAAAAGCAGTATGTGCCAGAGCACCGGTCTGTTTTCAGGGGCAAGGGAACATAACAGTAGGACAGGAACGCTCAGACAACGCCGGATATCTCTGATGTAAAGGTGGCATGCCTTTTCGGACTACTGAGATGTAGGCAGGATGAGGGAGGAGAAAAGACTGGATGAGTTAGGACTGGATGAAACATCTTTATTTTCATAAGAAAGGATGGAGACAACGTGCGCCACCACCCTTTAGTCAGCTGGCGTGCTGCACACGGAAAGACTGCACGGGGCGATGGCCGGGAGGAGACGCAGCCGCCTTTCTGCAGCTGCAGCCCAGCTCAGCAAGGGGGTCTGTCAGTGCCGCTGCTGGGGGCAGGCAACTGCCCTTTCTTACCTAAAATAACCCAGTCACAGCCCTCATGGCATTACTGTTTTAATTTGGAAGTGATCGTTTCTTCCCCTTTCACCACTGCATGTACCAGCTAGCAGCGACAAACCAAGGACATTACAAAAGGAAATAAAAACTGTATAATGAACAGAAGCCTCAAGACTCAGTTCTGACCTGAATATTACTGTAATTCACTAGTTACACCTCTGAAGTCCACACAGTTACACAAACACATTTGAACTAAGCAAAAGCAGAGCTGAGCCTACTGTTCTCTTATACTTACTTGGAAAATCTAAGAGGTACCCAGAACAGAGAAGAATGACCACAAAACTCCTCCGGGAAACAAAAGTAATACTACAGCAATGATCTCACCGAGTGGTTCATAACCACCAGAAAGACAGATCATAACACAACATAGATCAAAACAACAAACTGTGCTTTAGATTTAGCTACCGCATGTGTTTATGGTTCTAGCTGCTACTAGAGAAACTGACACTGCAGGAAGGCTGGCTTGATAAAAAAGAATGAAAACCTGTAATTTACAAAACAGTTTCTTATTAGTAGGAGGGATATAGAGATTTTTGAGATATAATAATGAAATAGGCAGTTCTTGCTAATGTTAACTTGCAACTCATTTGAATGAAAGAATTCAGATGAAAATATAACAAAAAAGAATGATGGTCTTGGTAAAAGGCCATGGGGCCAGCTAAAATAATTGGAATTACTTACACTCCCAAATATCTCAAGATATTTACAGTCTTTTACGGTCAGTCTTTCAGTCTTACACAACAGCTGCATTTCTGAGCCATTGTGGATGAATTACGTACATATCTAGAGTTTCACATGAAAGGAAGAGTGCAAATTCAGTTGCTGCTTTCTGCTCAGTTATATGCTCTGTAACTTTAACATCATGTAAGAATACGCTATTGCAATGAGTAAGTTCAGTTTTACAAAGCTATCAGATTCTGCTCACATCCCCATTATGATGCCTTCATAAACTGGCTGTGTAGACTCACTTACAACCTTTCAAAAGATGCAAAAGTGGAACTACTTGCATTTCTTACTAAATACAAAAATGCAAAAAGTGACAATAAATTCTTTTCTGAATTGCCTCCATGAGAAAATTAATTCATTGCTACCTCTCTCTTTGCCTTCATTGTCTGGGAATGCACCTTTGCAAGTCCATTATGTACAGTGGAAATACGCTAACACTGCACTGACCCACGTGAAAACTAAACAGGCAGGGTAGATCCCCACCTTGCAACTTTTTACATCCAAAGAATAACACAAATGCACATGCTTACAGATGTAGTAGAATACTTTCAGAAATTAAGGAAGTCTGAAAAACACTGAAATACCCATCAGAAACAAAAGGAAGACTTCCTTGTTGCCGAAATGCTGTCCTTCCTCAACCATACTATAGGCATATACTGTCACAAAGACGGACAATCACCTTTTAAACATAGAGTGCACTAAGAAACAGAAACACAGCTACATGAAGGCACTAATATTCACAGCTTAGAGTGCAGAAATATATGCCTGAGAATATACCTACTATCACTAAAGCACGACCTGATTCAGAGGACCTTTTTAGAAAGGGAGCTGCATACAGCTGTCAAGTATGGGTAGACTGCAATCTCTTCAACATGCCTCATCGCAGTTACAGGGACCGCGGCCGTGTTTGCCAGGCCAGGAGACTCAGCCCCAGGACCCACTCCGGCAGACCCTGCCTGCACCTTGCAGCCGACTCACCGACACCTATTTCCTCCGGACGGGGTCCACTCCGTGGTGCATGGCACCTCAGCCGCGCCGCACAGTCCGTGCCACGTGCACTTGTGTATGGTACTGCCAGGCGCTGAGCTGTTTTGTGCCGCGTCCTATCCCAAGGGGTATCCCACTGCATTTCAGCAAAGTATGTCTGTACACTTTACAGAATGGGATGTAAGGGGAATGTAAAATACCACTTTTAAAGTGTGGGGCATTTCTCTTGCATTTGAAATAATCTAATGGAAAATATTTTAAGGACAATCACCTTACATTGCAGGAAAAAAATAACACTTTCTCTTCCTTATTCTTCCCTCCCGTCTTCTCATTTTCCCCATCCAAGCAAATCTTAAAATTCATCTTGAATTTTAGCATATAAATATCCTGCAGTCTGCATGGAATTTTAAAGCATGTATGAGTCTTTATGGCAATCTAATTAAATTTAGTAGATTGATAATCAATACAAAATTTGCCACAAATTATTCTGTGGTGATGTAAAAGCAAAGAAATAATGTAAAATACAGAGCAGGTGAGATTTTCAAGTGTCAAAGTTCAAACATCACAACCGTAAATAAACATACAGCATTAGCCTTTTGATGCAATCAGGTAATTAGCCTAACCACCTCGGTGTGCAGGGTTAGTGTTTGTTGTGCAGGCAACTACTCAACTAAATGTTCATTATATACATGCAGTTATATCTTTGGGGGGAAAAACAAGTTAGGTTCTGAATTCTCTCATAGCCTTCAGATTTGGAGTTTGTAGTAAGAGAAGAAACATACAGATGTAAGAATATTAAATACTTTGTTGCCTTACTCTGCCTTAGAAGTTGCTTAGCAGTGTAACTCAATCTGAGGAAAAACAAAATTCTCAGATATCCTAAATTTTGACTGTCTTTTACACTATCCATTTCTTGCTTTAAAACACTGGGTTTGTATTAGTTTCCAAAGGCAGCGCACAAGCACAAGTCACACCCTGAGGTGATCAGTTTGGAATGTATAAATATGCTTTGCTAGTCTTGAGCTGTCTTAATGCAACTTCCAGTCTAGAGAAGATCCTAGATTAACCAGGACAGAAAGGTCAGTGGCAGGCAGAAACTCCTGGCATCCGTCACAGTACCACTTGCAGGTTTATTGAGACACTGAGGAACACAGCTTTTTCACTGTATCCTGCTTATCATGCTGCCAGGCACGTAAGCAGTATTTACAGTATGTAAAAGAAGTAGTTTATCTTCATAGCCTTTTAGAAAGAAAGCAAAGAAGCCCTGAATTACAGCTGGTAGCACACCCCTATAGTCAAGCTTCAGACATCACCTCTGCTCATGCGTGGTCTCTATTATTTGGCTGGCATCATGACTTTTTTCCACTAAGTATCTCGCTGACTGTGTGTGACCTATGCCAAGTCATTCAACCTACCTGTGATCAGATTTCAGCATATTTATATTCTTCCCTATGTCACATCAGGGTGATGTGACACAAAAGGGTGGATTAATTAGCTAGTGCCCTGGTTTTCACTAGATATCGGAGTTAGAATGTTTGCAAAGCAGAATTTTACTTAAAAGAAAGGTAGTAAAACTTGCTTCTTAGCATACATACAGTAACTTTAAGAGCCGGTGATTTATCACAGAAATCAGTAGCAAATGCCCCACTGATCATATTGACATAGGATTAAGCAAAGCAACAGAAGTGACTGGGTTTCAAATATAACAAATACTGCATTCAGCTTATTAGTAGTCCCATTTTTTAAGTTAGTATTTTCTGTGTCTAGATTCTCCTCATAACTCACAGATCATTAAAATACTTCTTCCCTGAGTCCTTGAGACTTAAGTTAACAATCACAGGTGTTGGCAACACTGTACTAACTGGATTTCAGAAATACTGGCACAAAGGGGAACACAAATGTTAAAGATTTTTAAAGAGAAACTTTTACACAAATTTTGACTTTGTAACAGTTTTGCATCTCATTGGTATTTTACAGTTGTTGTTCAATAAAATACAATGTAGTACTACAGCTGTTAAATATTGACTGTAATCTACTGTTAAAGCCATTACTTCCATTTTGATTGATCAGTAAGAATACATAAAAGCTTTGCCCACTCTAGGGAGTCTTTTGCAAAAAAACCCTCTTCTGTGGCTCAAAGCACACTGGCTCCAGGAGCAGCCCAAACAGCGGCAGTATGCTGCTGGCAGTTTGAACACTGCTGTCCCTAGCCCTGCTCAGAACAGGTTTCCACTACCCAAACCAGGCGACCTACCTCAACCTGGACTACAGTCAGCAGAGGTAGAACTGAACCGATTTAACATTTCTCTACTGATAGACAAGATACAGCAAGGACAACTTAAATTTGTAGCAAGAAGAACTTTTCGAAGGTGGCTGATGGAAGTTAAAACGTAAATATACAACTGTCTAAAACAGTGACATGCTGAACTTATCTCCAGTTCCACAGGTGGAAGGTGGGGAAGAAGGAATGAGTGAAAATATAGATAGTTTTTAACCACAAACTTCCTGAAGATGGCTATGAAAGCATTTTGATCCTCTATATTAAATGCAAATGTGGAAGGTCGGAAATTACTTACACAAGTTCCAATGCACACAAGCATGCCATCTCTTTCCTAGGTGATTCCTCCTCAATACTTAGCTCTATAGGCTAACGATACTGCAGCATCCAAAAAAGACAATTTACTCCTCCTCCTTAACAATACAGCACTATTGTCTCTAGAGCTTCTATACTGCCAGTAACAATCTGGTGTTAGATTTGCAGTATGATTGTTCGTCCTGCATTCACTTTCTAATATAAGTATTACGATACACATGCACACAGACAAAGTTTTAAAATACACAGGGTTTAAAAAGTGTATGGCAAATGTAGACACATAAGTGCTAGCATTTACCTCTTTCACCATTAACTAATGGCAGTGCAAAACCTAGGGTTTTAATGGTAGAAAGATATCTGGAACAGAAGCTAGGGAACGTGTAGAGAGATAAATCATTCTGTTTTTTCAGTATTTTGTTTTTCATATTTCATTTATGTTGAACATGTCACTCACTTCAAAGCTGGGTAGACTGGCGGACAATAAATAATCCTTGCTGTGAATATGCATGAATATGCACTGTGAATACCTTTTTCTCTCTGTCCCAGTTCATTAGCTATTGTGCAAAATAATACCCAGAAGAATAAGCCATTTTTATATCTTCTCCTTAAAGTAAGTGTGCACAAGGTGTGATGAGATCTACAAACCAGTTATGTTCTGCCTTTTAATTATGATCTGCTAAAGTCATCTGCTAGCCACCCTATACCAATATAAACATGAACAAACACTAAACAACAACAGCTATGAAAAAGAGAAGATTCTTGACATAAATTTAGCAGCACCTTTCAAAAGCCACCCACTAGCAACACTATGAAAATAAGCTTGGTACACAGATTCTGACAAATCAGGGCAGATAAACATAATTGCTATGGGTACATTTACTAACGGTGCTCTCTCAAGGCTTACTATCCGCATCTTATTCTTCAAGCCTTAGGTCCTCCATTATTGATACGTGGGTCATGACATGGTGTTTACCCCTTGCACTCTGCCTGTGTTAGGGCTTTCCAAAAAGCCACATGGTAAGGCAAGCTACGGTCTCAGGAGCCCGGAGGAAGACTGCTGCCGTAATGGTGCCTTCCAGCACCAGAGACATGTTCTGTAAGATGACTGGTACTGCCACTAAGCTTCTGTAGGGGGCATTAGGAAAAAAAAATAGGAAAAACAATGCCAACAGAAACTTCTTTCAAGGAAGAATGAAATTTACATGCCAGTAGTATCTTCTTTCTAAGGGAAGACAGGAGCCCCAGATACATGCCATTTCCTGCTCTTCATCAAACTGGAAGATCCATGAGCCTGAAGTGGAGCCTGGCGGTGAAGATGCCAGAAAAATCATTGCCAGCTCACGTGAAGGCCAGAGAGACCTGCTGGCCACCCAACCATCTGCTTTTGTTTCAGACCACCAGGTATCACACCAGAACCTGTCCGCACATCAGTTCTTTCACAAGCCTCCCTGTCTTTCTATTTTTATGGTTTTAGCATCAATACGACAGAAGTCCTTCCCTGAGATAACCTGGCAGTGCACTCCATTCTCATTGCCACCAAGCTCCTTCAGTTAGCAGAAAGGGGAGGAATRAGAAATCTTTGCTGCTGTACACTTTCCATTTCGTTTTCAAGCTTATCYCATCGAAGCACAGCCACTCTGAAGGCTAATGCTACTTTAAATTACTGAGGAAATTGAAGAAAGAATTGAAGAAAGAATTACTGTGCTCAATGCAAAACAGCATGTAATCTGCTCTTGCAACAAACATTGTCTTTAGGAATAGCCAGTAAGTTTGTAATTCCTATTTGCTGTATGACATTCTTTTGTAAGGCTTGTTTTTTTCCAGCTCACTTTTGCTTTAACATACGGAGTTGCTTCTACCAAACAGAGCAAAGTGAACTTTAGAATTGGAAATGAGTGCTTCCTTTTCCTATGCTACATTAATATCAGCATAGAGCTGGTCTAAAATAAGGACATTTTAACAGAATTATCATACACTGATTAGCTTTTTAATATCAATAATAAAATTTATTATTACTAATTTTATTATTATCAGTAATAAGTTTTACAATCCATATAGAAGTTGAAACTGGAAAAACAAACCAAAATTAAAAAAAAAAAGGTTCTGATTTTGCTGTCCTGATATAGGAAAAATTCCCTTTCAAAATTCAGAGAAATTTTTCCTCTCCTGGACTGCAGGATTGGGACCAGCCACACCAATCATACAAGCCAACAGAGCTAGCCGCATACCTTAAAAGAAGGCTGGTAATCTTCTTATGTCACAGTTCTTTCTGGGAGAAGTATTATCTCCTTTTTCCACAACTTTTATCACTCACCTATTTGAGCTGTAAGTCTGCTGGAATCAAGTCTAGACTACTTGAGCACAGTGCACACACAGCATCATGCTGGTTCAGTCTACTGAGATCATGGTCTTGACGCTACCTAGGCACTAGTACTGAGGACATTTACCTTCATTTTGTCAGGCAAAGCATAGTGAAACTTTTCTAGTGACAAGCTGCCATTGGTAACTGATAAAGTCTAAAAACTAGAAAGCTCTCATATTCCTCATTATACATGTGCTTTATCACCTCCCCCAAGCTGCAGACAAAAGCAATAAAGCTGAAAGTATTATGACACTAGGCATCTCATGGAAGACGACCAGGAAATGACTGATTCGGGCTCTGTTTAAACAGCTCAAATGACACCAAATGATGATGGCTTTAAACTCTTTTTTGGGATCTCCTTTATGTAATAGCTTGATGATTCAGATGCCCTTTGTAAAGGCAGTTGGGAATCTAAAAGATCAATAGGTTTAATAACTGCACCAGGATTTTTATGTTGTAGGGCACATTAACAGTAACAAAAGAAATAGTAACTCTGCCAGCATGCTATAGACAAAGATGCTTACAGACGCTTAGGAATTTCTCAAACAGCTTGATAGAAAATATTAATTGGCCAAAAAGACTTTTTTGACAGGAATTTACCAGTTTCCATATGACTTGAGAAAAGCTTTCTCTATCCCAGAATGGAAATTCTGGTCAAAACCTGACTGGTCCAGCGACTCTGCAAGCTCACTCAAGTAAGGGAGATTCAAGCCCTTGTACCACCTGTTTCAGAGAAGAGACTAAAACGTAGATCTCTGACATCTCACATCCTTAGCTGTTCAGTAAAAAAGCTAAGTTAGCCCAATAAATATTTGGAGGTGAGGTAGAGGGAGAAGAAGTAACTCACAGAAAGTGGAGGAACTCCAAAAGAAGAGATTACGATCATCCAGCTCACAGGAGATATCTGAGCCAACAGAACAGGATATATTTAGGCAGGCTGCCCTCAGTTTTTTCCATAAAAATTCCTCTGCTACTTTAGAACTGTCTTCAGCTTCATGAAAGTCAAGCAATCTTCTGAAATCTCAAAAAGGTCTCATAGGGCAAGCAAATCATATTCTTCTTCCTTTGATGAACTTGTACCTACCAGTCACTGTGGAAGGCACCTTGCTCAGAAGGTCTGTAACAAGTTAGTTCACCACCCACATTTCTGTCAGGATATTGACAGAACTGAGAACTATGACAACAGTTGATATGTGCTGGTTATGAGGTATGGTAAGTGGTTAAGAAGACAGCATTACAAATGCAAAAGTGCTAATCCATGCATATACGTAGATCAAAAACACAAAGAGCCTGGTTTGTCCTATTGTTACATAAGTGAGATTTCATTCAGCTGATTTCTGCTTAAAAGGGTACCAGAAAGAGCTACAGTAACTATGTACACAAAAGAAAAACAACCTTTTACACAGCAAAAAAATGAAGAAAAATTCTTTCTGATCTGGAAACTCAATGATGTAACGTTTCTTAATATAATAACTTATTAAAAGCTCACTCATCTGTAAGTAAGTCTTGAAAAGTTAAATGATCAACTCTGCTTTCTCAGGCAAGGCATTCTGCCACTCATTACAGGGTTAGCTTCCGCTTAAAAATAGCAAATATTCCTTTTTTCTGTAGGTAAACACAAGTTATAAACTATGAACTTTGACAGCACTGTAATGAGATGTTTGAACTATTTCATGGTAGCCTGCTGCACCTAATAAAAGGTTTTACTGCATCAACTTTGCCCAATGATAAAATAAGTGCCAATTATTCACAGTGGAATGATGACTTTCCATTACTTTTGTCAATCTTTCCAATGGAGAAAATCCAGATAGGTTTTGCTGCTTTGCGGAGATTTTAGACAAAGTCACCGATGTAATATATAGCATTGCTGTTTATCCCCCAGGTACTACATGTCAAATTTTTTAAGGACTAAGTCAGTGAGTGAAAACTACACTGGTGTCTAGACATCTCACTCTCATGCCTTATTTTCAGTTCTACATGCCTAATTACCTCACGGATGGACATACTTTGAGCAGAGAGAGGCAACAAAATTTGCCACGGAAGCTGACAACGTTGACAAAGTTGCAAAATCTGTGTTTAGTACCAAATACCTTCTGCCTGACACTGCTGAGTCACATGGGTTTGTCTGTACTGCATAATGCAGCTCCACATGAAAGACATTCAGCTACCTCTAGGGAAGCTGATTCATCAGCTACAGCATAGTGCAATGCAACATAGAGCAGATGACCTTGGCTTGTTCAGGGAACCATGGGCTAGCAAAGGTGTGCAGCAGGCCTGGCAGGTCTTGAAGGACAACGACCTCCAAGCACAAGAATGGCCTGTGCTGATATTCAGGAAAACAGGAAGATGTATGAGGGGACCAGCTTGGCTAAACAGGGTACTCACAACTGAGCTTCAGTACGAAAAGATCTATACAGGAGGCAGAAGCAAAGAGATGCTACAAGGAAGAAATATAGAAAGAATACAGGAATATGTCCCTGGGCATGCAGGGACAATGTTAGGAAATCCAAAGCTCAGCTAGAGCTGGAACTGGCAAGGGACACCAAGACCTGTAAGACAAGTTTCTACCATTGCATTAGAAGAATAAACAAGGAAATTGTGGGTCCATTGTTGAATGCAGCACAATTTATTGACAGTGGGTACACAAAAAGCTGAGATACTCAATGCTTTCATTGCCTTGGTCTTCACCAGCAAGATCTCTTTGTGCCTAGGGCCAGGGTTCCAGGAGGAGAGGAGCTACTGGGAGTGGAAGACGACTGATTCAGGGATCTCTTGAAAAATCTCAATTCCTGTGAGTCCATGCAACCAGATGGATCATGGGTGCTGTATGATGTCTTAGCAAGGCTGCTCCCTACCATCCTGGAAGGGCCATGGAGATCGGGGGAGAATCTCTTGATGCCTGGAGAAATGCAAATAATGCACCCATCTTCAGAAAGAGCTGGAAGGTAGATCCAGGGAACTGCAGTACCATTTCAGTCCTTAGGAAAACCATGAGGCAAGTCCCTTCAGAAGCGATGGGCACATGAAGGAGAAGAAGGTGACTGGAAATAGCCAGCACGGATTTACCAAGGCTAAACCAACCTGATTTCCTTCTGTGGTGCAATGAAAAGATCTGTGGATGAGGAAAGAGCAGTGGATGCCAACTACCTTAGTTTTACCAAGGCTCTTGATGTGGTCTCTGGCAGCATCCCTGTATCCAGGCTGGCTACAGTCTGGGTAGATGGACAAGTAGATGAGTGAAAAACTGGCTGGATCATGAGGCTCAGAAGGTTGTGCCTAATGGCTCATACTCTACCTGGAGAGTGGTAACAAGGGGAAGTCCTCCATCGTCTATTCCGGGACCTGCCCTGTTTATCATCTTTATCAGAGAGATACTTAAAGAAGGGGACGGTGGGCACTCGCGAGTCTGCAGATGACACCAAACTGGGGGGAATCACTGAATACGCTGGAGGGCAGCCACTGTTCAGATGGACCTCGTCAAGTGGGAGGAAGSGGCCAACAGAAAGCTGTTGAAATTCAGCCGGGACGAAGGCCCAGCCATGTCTGGGCCAGCAGAGCCTGGCAGCACCGCAGGCCAGGCTGGGGCCAGGGGCAGCTCTGCGGAGTATTTATGAAGTAGGTATGGTGAAGTACTGGTTTTGTACATCCTACCAGACTGGGATGCACTGGATGATCTCTTCCTAAAACAAGAATAGGATGTATTAGCATTAGAAGAAGCTTCAGGGAAATTTAAGAATCTTTTGGTAAAGAAAGCAAACATGAAAGATCAGAATTCTGATTATTAGTGTGAATTTGAAAAACAACAGGGAGAACACCCATCTCACAGATTTTAATTTACAACAGTGTTTCAAGAAATATTGAGAAACAACTGAAAGCTTTAAAAAAATTACCTGTTTCTGGTGATCTGTTTCACACAGGTAGCTGGTTTACTGTGCAAAATAGAAAGCATTTACATTATCTTGCAGCATATGCAAATACACCAGAACTTAAGTCAGAAACTTTTAACTGAAATTTGCATTTAAAATTGATAAGTAATGCATCTGCATCYTTAAATCAATTATTCATTATACCATTATCAGGAAACAGATCAAGCCTTTCTCCTCCAGAAACAAAATTTTGATCAGTGTAATCAACTGGTAAGCTATGAAGGCCATAGCAGTTTGTGGCGATTTGTGGTAAAATACATCAGCACAGATGGACAGACAGTAAATGACACAAGCATGCTGATTGTTGTAGAAAACATACCACAGATTTGTCATTAGACTTCAGTCTGTGTTCCCAGTAAAGAATCCAGTTGAACATTATGTACAGAAACACAGAGTATTAAATCATAAAATGTTTTATACAACATTAGATAGAATTCTTATTGCTGTAGCAATCACTCACAACTTTCCCTTGGTTTATAGTGTCCTTCCATKTAAAACAATAAATTATGCAAACATTTACCTATGCCCTTAGATCACCCACATTTACTACCATGGTTCATTTGTGTATTAAAAAAAAATCGATCATTAAAGAGATGAAGAATAGTATTTTCACTGTGTTAAACTAACTTATAATCACTTTCTGCTATAGGCAACTGTTATATGTCACACTGATTTGAATGTGAGCTCTCTCTTGACAGGCAAGCTGCTGTTGCATGTAAGTAATGCAAAAACAGACTTCAGACTCACAGAATGGTTGAGGTGGGAAGGGACATCTGAAGATCAACCAGTCCAACTCCCTGCTCCAGGAGGGTCACCTAGAGCAGGTTGCTCAGGACCCTGTCCTGAGATCTAACTTACTGTCTTCAGTCTCATTAAGCTGACTTCCACATTAGGCCAATTTCAATAGCAATTTCAGAGGTACAGGGTTCCTAAATTAGCTCAGCTCAGATTAAATATTTAGAGAAGAAAAGCTTTTAAGGCAGCAGGGCATCACTAGGCCATGAAAAGCTACATAATTGTCTTCTCAAAATACATGCACAAAAGGAAATCTGCTGGCTTCAAGGAAGATAATCATCAAGCACTGTTGGTTAATTTAAGGGTTCAGAAGCACAGAAAATCATCTCGAACTGATTTATAAACTGTGAATTTTCTTCTCTTAAAAAAAATCAAAAGAGAATTCTGCAATCCAAAATTACACACATTTTTTGAAAAATAAATACTTCTTTAAAGCAATGCTCCTCAACAGTGATAACCATTGAAAAGACTGGGAGACAGCACAGGTGTCACTATTCAAAGATTGAACATTGTTGTTGTTTTTTAAATAGAACTAAMTATTCTAAGAAATGGCTAATTCAGGCCAAATAAAGCCACTAAGTAGTGTAAACATACTTATTCAGGCCAAGCAACGGATATATGCTTTAAGAACCTACGTAAGTGTCACTGATTTCACATATGGAAAACACTCATTTGTTAGGTCTAAATTAGGATGCACAGAAATAAAACAGTATTCWTCACAAAGAGATTTGTACAGCATCTTTAATAACCATTATTGCACAGAAAACATAGATATATGCTTACTGCAACAACTCAGAAGCAAAATTTGTTTTCCATTTGAAATTCTTGTTTGAGAGGTTTTCATTATAGTTGTACAATTGTAGGCATTATAACAATTTCTCTCACAGAAAAGCAAAACACAACCAAAATAGCTGCACAGCCCACACCCACAACATCCACAACTTAGTTCTCTTTTTTGCAAGCACTTTTGATGGCAGCTAAATTGGAATACACTTAGCATCTAATTTTGCTGTAAGAGCAAATCTCTGTCAAAATCTTCTATCAGTTCATCATTGTGATTATGCTATGGTACTCCACACCACACTAACCATAGTAAATATGTTAGTTATCTTCCTATCCATATGAAATGCATTAAGGAAATGTTCTTTCTATTAAGGTCATAGTACATTGTTTGTTTTGGTTATTGTCTCTGACTCCGTGATTTGTGCTCCGACTTCTGAACAAGTATTTCACACTCGGTAATGATTCTTCCAATTAAGTATGAATTTCAGGTTTCAAGCTCTGAATGCCTAAAGAACGTTATGACAGTATTACAGCAGGCAGTATCAATGAACGAAAAAGTGAGCCAAATATCAGCTGTTAGATTCCCTAAACTATAACGTATCTAAAGAAGGGAATAAGCCATTGTAGCGCAACCATTGCACACTACAGCATTGTCATTTTTCTGTAGATGACACAAAAGTTAAGTGCATACACCCTGTGGGAGAGGTCTAGAGAGAAATTCCAGGTCTACTGGTAACAAGGACCACTGCAGACCTCACAAACCACAAGGCACAGCTGAAAGGGGGCATAAAGAGCAGAAAAGTCTCAGGAATGCAATCGGACAAATACTCACCTTGACTTGCTTTCTCCTCAATGTTTGGACTTTGGGGGCATTCTCTGAGGTACCATACTTCAGTCTTAGGCAAACTATCTAGCCCTCACCTCCCAAATCAGCAGTATTTGTTCCTAGCTTGCCCAATTTATTATTGGGTCAGCCACCACTGTTTCAGTTTTGTTTAGGAGGATGTCAGGTGAGCCAAGTCACAAGTGAGACATCCCGCAATGCTGTGAACAAAAATTACAACCTGCAAGGAGAAAGAAAGAGAAAAGGCCAAATCTCTCTGTGGATAACTTTTGAAGCATCTTCAAATAGTCCCAACCCTGACATAAAATGAATCCCGATTTGGCTTTTGTAGAGTAACTTGCTCATTGGTTACTGTTAAGGTAATTGCTGTCCAAGCCCTTCTTGTCCCAGCTAGGAAGCACAGGCTATTTTCTAAAAAGGTGTCTGTTTAAAATGCAAGATGGCCAGAATTAAGAGTATTTGATATTCAGCTCTGTTCAGGCAGAGAATTTTTAGCTATTGGCAGTTCCCTTCTCTGTCTCCACCGTACCATTACCTACAGAAAACAGTAATTAAATGTTCAATGGCTGTTGAGCCCTATTCTTCACCCCGAGCGTCCTCTGCAGCTTTCGATCCTGTCCAGAGGTTACCCAGTGCTCTTCAAAATTGTTTTTCTTCTCAGCTATTACATGTACTTCTACTTCCCTTCCTCAGAACCCACCATTTCTAGTTCTCTGTACTTCAAATGCTTCTCTCCCACCACTCCTATAGGTCTTCCTCCCTTAAATATCTGCAGAAAAATGAAGAACTATCTGCCAATAATTCTAACCATTGAAATATTTTACTAGTTATATTTCACTGGTTAACAATCCATGTGCAGCTGGAGTGACATTAAAGAAACAGAAACCACAAACACTGAAGCTCAGCAGGAAACAAATGAAGGTTCCCCGCACATAAAATACGCAATTTGCTATTCGGGCGAGAAAAGGATGCACTGGAAGCCTCTGATTGTTTGGCTGCACGTTTTGCTCATATTTACACATTAATCTTGTCATATATAAAGTTGTACAGGCACATGAGATTATGCTTTTTACCAAATCAGAATTCAACAGAGACATAACTTTCATAGAAAAGGAAGAATAAATTGAGATGCAAACATATTAAATGTCTGAAACTTTTATACGTGCAAGAGACAAAAAATATATCTCCACCAGCAACCTTAACTAACTACACTATGTCACTATAATTGTTTGCCTAACACTACTGTAAAGCAACAATAGAAAATCTGAGTGCCTTTCTCTAATCTCTGCTGGTCACCAGTGCTGCATTTTTTTGGGCACCTTAACCTGTTTGTGCCTAAGTTTTTCAGGAAAAGGGGAATACTACTACTCTTCTTTGTAAAGCATCTATATAAATATATATTTTAGTCCACTTCTTCCTTAATCCAGGACTCCTATTTACACTTCAAGATCAGAAATATGTTTTATTGATGTTCAGAATTTTACCTAATAATTTCTTTATGATACCAAAATTTCAGTAGGAATATTCACTGTAAATAAACTCCTTTTTACATTGGGATTTGATACATTTTTTCACCCTTCTTTACTGAAGCACCATCACCAGGACTTTGCATTGCAGCCAGTTCCTTAAAATAACTCTGTGTTGATTAAACTTTAAATCACATAATTAGGGTGTACAGACTGTTACTGCTGTTGTCAATTTACCCAGCTACTATCTAAAGCAGGTATATCCCTTGACTTTGATACTTAAGATATTGATACCGAAGACCTTATTTTCTTTGCGAATACTACCAGTTAAACTCTGCATTGGTTATTTTGCAGATGCATACTGTCAGCATACTGTGCTGTTGTCTGCTGCAACCATTAAAGACATTTTACAAGGTGCTGTGCCTGTCCAAAGACTGGTCTTGCTGAACCATGTCCTAGCTTCATTTTGCAAGGTGCTGTATTTGTACCCAAGAGTCCTAATGCTTCATTTGAAAGATTATGAAATGTATTTTGAAATGAAGGTTAGCTTCACCCACGTCAGCTATAGGAACAGTGGTAGAGCTATGACTCAGTGAATGCTATCTTTGAGCTGGGTCTCATAACCAGGACACAGCTCTCTCCTCATTACTGATTGTGACTTTTTTCTTCTCTTGGACATGCCACAGATCTATTGCAAGCTTATAACACTGCTGATGTCTAATGATGTCTAAACTGAAATGTTTTTTAGAAATTTAAAGAGGTTTATGAAGACCTTTCAGAGTGTAGCTACAAAATGAAAATTAAAAATAGCAGCAGTTTCTTACTGCTTCATTCTGTGACAGACAATATTAAAGACCTTGTGCATGAAAACACTTCTCCCTGGTTTCAGCTTTTACAGTGAGCTGACATGTGTTTACATTACACTTTCACTTCAGCGCTTAGTTTCCAATTCTGCTTAACTCTACAAAAGAAAATGTGCTAAGTTTCAAGTTCACTGTTTGAGATCACCTGTTCATATCATGAAATTAATTATCCAGGGTTAGTAATCTCCGTCCAGGAAAGGACCCAGAATGGCTGAAGTGCATTAGCTTTGCTGGAGACTGCTGTTGCTGGTCACAATCCAGTGCTATCAGTCACATGCCATCGCGAACTGAGAATTCAGCAGGCTCTGATTAATACTCTCAGTGTCCTTGACAGTAGCACAAGTACTGTGATCTGAAAGCCCAAAGGCTTAGGGGTTTTCAGGTCACTGTAACTAACAGCTCAGCTGCCAGACATTATTATGCTTTTCCTACATGGGAGCCCTTAAAAAAAGAGAGAGAGAGAGAGAGAGGAAGAGAAAAGCAGAAAGTCATCTTGAAGGTGCAAGAGGCACAGAGCAACCAGGGAGCTGAASTGGATCAGGAAAGAGCCAGGTCAGAGTCCCAGATGCAAAATGAAACCRAGCATGTACACCTTTGTGCAGGTCAAAGAAGGTCACTGTAACATCCTCTCTCTCTTCAGATGCATTATTACAAAACTGTTAAGCATCATCACCGTCAGTTCTCTAAGCAATATCTCAAGCTAGGTTCAAGGACTATTCTACAGTATTTCTGATATCTATAATCTGATTTTACAAATGTGAAATTGCCAATAAAGTTGCTGATAAAAGTATTTCCAAGAAATACAAGTTAAAATATTACCTCTTCAGCCTTCTGAAAGGAAAGAGACATGTACTAAAAAACAGGAGTAAAAAATGCAGGCAACAGATGAACTGTAAAGGCAGTAAAAACAATATTCAAAGCTGGGAAGAAAAGGTAAGAAGTCCAATGAGCACCAAACTAGTAAGTGGTGAAAATGAAGCAGTGTAGAAATAGAAAACTGAAGAGAAAATCCTAGAAGCAAGAATAAAACAACTTGAATGCTCATATGGAGCTCAAGAAATGCCAATGCAATGAGAGATTTTTCAGCTATGCAAAATCAAAGATGGAAAAGATARCCTGGAAAAAGCAATATAGGCATGGGGCTGTCCAGCTCAAATTCACCAAGACCACAAATGCCATCCCAGATGGTTTGAACATGATGGAGGAGGGTCCCACAGGSAGTGAAAAATGACAGTCAACAGATGGTTTCCAGGTAGGGAGGGAATACAAGCAAAATGTCACATAGATAGAGACAATATGCACAACTACCTTTATTCTGTGGTCTTCATTTCGGCTATGGTCTATGTTTCAGCTAAGCCAGATGGGAGGGAAAAGTTCTAATACTTTTATTTGAAAGAGACTGGACCAAATTCTTCTTAGGGCATCAATTTTATCTCTGTGTATAAACAAAATGTCCATATTCCACATAAACTTCTACAAAGAGCTGAAATAATCTCTGCAACAGGCATCAGAATGCCTCAGGTACTGAAAAAGCATTAGTTTGAATTTGGCTAGCTCAAAGACAGCTCTAGGTTTTACCTGCCTGCTTATATTCCCCAAGCTTTGCAGCACCAAGGACACAACGCAGTGACACCTCCCAGCAGAAGGACACCTTGCCCCATCCCTTTAGGAGGATCTTTGTGATTAACAGTGGTGGCACAGCACTCTCAAAGCTAGGGTAAGGTCTTCCGCAGGGCTGAATCCTCCACAYGCTTTGGACTAGTTTTCATTTTGTGACTCAGTTAAGGTTTCCATATAGGCAACAGCTAAAGTAAAATAATTCTATTACATAGGAACTAGATGAGAAAGGAATGTGTCGCCACAGACCTAGGAGTAAGTATTTTTAATATAAAAAATTCTGAGGGCTCTAGACAGGGATCATGATCCTTTTGTGCTATTACAATGGTCATGTGCAGCAGGGTGTTTGTTGGAACAGTAGCAATCATTTATTTTTTAACTTGGATTTAAAGGAGTAAATATACTTGTTAAGTGATTTATCTTACCCCTAACTGAACTCTTTCCCTCTCTTTGATAACCATCTAAAATAACTTTCGAGTAATTATTTTTCCTCAGTCTCACATGGATTTAAAGCATATTTTTAACTAAGCAGTAGCTAAAGCTACTAAACAAGGATTACATCCCAAACAAAATATTCAATATCCTGAGTGGATTCAACTTCTGCTTCCATTTCAAGTTAATCCTTCTGTGTACTGGCTGGCTGCATAACAGCAACAAAAGATGTGATTCATTATAACACCTTCATTCTTTACTGCAGTACAAATGTTAGAACTAGCAAATGTGAAGAGAAATTAGATAACAAAAATAAAAGCTGTAGTTGCACAGGAAACCAGCTCAAATAAACCATTAGGTAAGACATTCCTCCTTCTTCGCAGCACCCGTTAAGCTCTTCTTCATTCATCAAAATGTTTGCTGTATTTACTTTTATGATGGAAGAGATCTTCTGGCAACAAAGAGAAAGCTGAAGTGTTGCAGTTCCTTGAAGTGGAAGAGCACTTCAACATTTGCAGTCTCACTTTCAGCTGAGTGCTCTGCGATGTTCATAGCAACACATTCTGACTGTTTTTGTTTCACAGACCTCCTAGAAGAAGAGTATTTTCACTCATACTTGTTATTCTTGTGTGCAATGAATGGGGAGTCTGTGTGACAGAAACAGCTATATCTATCATAACCTAGTAACAGACTAAGTTGTGCAAGAGTCCTCAAAAATAATAGTATTTCCCCACAGTTGGTTCAAAACGTAAGGAAGACCTCCTTCAATGAGGCTGGTATAGAGACAGCTAGAAATCAGGATGTCCAGGGAAGAGGAAGGAGGTGAGGTACTAATGTACATAAGACAGTTTTGCGGTATTATTAGTTAGTGGTACTATCAGCGGTATTAGTGGTATTATTAGTTGGAATACTTTTGATCCTTTAGAATTTTCCTTCTAAAACTTTCAAATCTCAGTAACAGGAAGTGTCATATGGTCCCACGATCTCCTTAAAACATCCCCTAGTAAGTTTTCTCTCTGGTCTGTCCCCAAATACTCTTCTCCTTACATCCCATAGTAATTCCAATACTCCTGTAGGCAATAACTTCCTCCAGTTTGCAAGGTGTTCTGGGGTGAGATTTACTTCCCTTTAGTCATCTTGGGTTTTGCACCAAAGATAAATGATCTAATCATTCACCTTCCATGGCCTTAGCAAGTGGGTGATTCAGTGTGTTCCCTACGAGGTTACAGGAGTTCCTCTGCCCATTACTGTTCCTCTGGTCCTTCCCTGATCCTTGCTGGGTTTTCAAATATCAGATCAATCAGYTCATATGAATACATATATTTCCTCCCAAATGAAGAGAGTGGCACATAACTCGTAAGTAAAACTGAAAAAATGCCAACCTAAAGTTACTAGCTCAAACAGCCTCCCCCACATCTTTCTCCATGACATACCTGAAATCTCACAATCAAGTTTATTACTGGACTCAAGTTTCTGGAGTATTTTCAATCCTAGGGTAAGTTAAAAAGAACCTTAGGGTAATGCCAGTGTCCCAGTGCAGCTGGACTGCCAACCCACTAAATAACTGCCAGGCCTCACCTCTCCAGTGGACCTCGCAACACTCCACACCAAACAGCTTTACAAAACCACAGGGCTGCTGGGGTCATGCCTGCTGCATGCAGGACACATCGCACAATATGCCGTGCAGAAAATGGCTGCAAACTCTGGACCACTTTGTAAATCCACAGGTTTTCAGTTCTGGAAATAAACACTGGCTTCAGCACTTAAGCACTGCTGTTCCACTCAACTACACAAATGCAGAAGGGTGATAGGAAAGCGAAGGTCACCGTGACACTGTGATAGGYAAAAAGATGCCTTTGTAACAAAATGATATAGTACCTCCATGCATCACATTTACTTGCACCATCAGAAAATTCACTCACAGTTCTCTCATGGCTTTCTGCATCAATTCTCTACTATCTACTATTCTCTACTATTCTAGGGGCACCGAACTTCATGGATTTTTATATGCA
This sequence comes from Apteryx rowi, assembly GCF_003343035.1. Lineage (NCBI taxonomy): Eukaryota > Metazoa > Chordata > Aves > Apterygiformes > Apterygidae > Apteryx > Apteryx rowi. Next base: position 1,975,564 of record NW_020450196.1, on the reverse strand, counting down.
TTAAGGTTAAAATTTGTTTGCCCATTTAGATAACTATATATCCAGGTTGGTTTTATTTGCCTAAATCCTATCCTTTAATGGGAATCAATTAGTTGTCTAGTTGCAAGAATAATGCCTATACAATCAAAACACTAATTTGGGACTTTTGATCTGAAATTTTGCTGTTCCCATAAACAAGACCATAAAAACCTACTGAGATGAATGAACAGTGCAGGACTSTTCTCCAAATCCCTGAATACATACAATTGGAATAAAATATCTTAATGGAATAAAAGAAATGTGAAATTAATTGTCCTATGTAATCAGATTGTTGAAATGAAAATTAGCATAGTTCTTTACACTTTCTCTATAATGTTTAGCAATTGCAGGCTTGCATACCAATTAATTAATTCAGGGCCCATTCTACCAACAGGTAGAAACATCAGAAGGTCTACACAGAACAAGAGAATAATATATTCTGAATCGTGCAGTATAAACAAAAAATCAGGAAAAGCTTCTTACCAATACCGATCCATTTGAATAACAAAGAAACATAGAATCTACCAGCAATACTATTAATTATAAAAAGAAAAAGCCAAGTTCATGATTTTGTTTTATGAAACTGGCCCACAGGGAACGTTAACTTAGAAAAATACAGTAATGTCATTCTGTGAGTGTTGAATCAGGACACTGAAATACTTGTACACTGATGGAAGTATACCACACAAATAAATCTATGTCACAACGAGCAAATGAGCCAGAAAATTATATTACAAATTTCAGTTTCTAAACAAGCACAGGCAAAAACCTGGCAGGAGACACTGAACTAAATCCTGACACTGCAGCCACACCAGACCATACAATCCAAAGGATGCTGCCAAGGACACCCATTGTTCTTGGCACTTTGTTCTTTTTTAATCAGAGAGAAATAAGATTCAAATAAACTGTCAAAGGGACTCAAATAAACTGTCACATGGACAGTGTCTCACCTTTATTGGGGGGAGGGGGGAAGGAATCACAAATAAATCTGTAGATATATCCAGGCTAACAACAGTAAAAGCTTGTTTATAAGCTGCTATCTTGCCCTACATTCACAGCAACATTCCTGGAGCTAGAAAACTAGTTAATTCTCTATAGATTGTCAGTTTTGTTCCACCATTTTTCTAAATAGTTTAATGTAGGGAAGAAAAATGCTTTGAGCCAGACCAAGAGCATCATTACTTTTAGCTCCATTTACCCAACTCATCTCAATGCAAGCTAGTGACTTAGAGATCAAAAATTTCTTTACCTCATTACCAGTGTTGAGATACTTTTAGACAGGTCAGTTAATGGTCTTAATAAATCACACAAAAACATATTCATAGATCTTATGCTATCCTAAGCTACATGATTTGGTTCAGTGTCTGTCTACCTGTTGCTTCAGGGAAAGCAGAATCATCCTTTATACTCACCTCTTCTGAAGTAATTTCTTCAAATACCTAAGCATCAGTTCAATTTACAGGACTGATATTCCATTCTTTATTCTATACGTAATTTACAGAATTTCACATTGGTTTTGCAGCATTGTGAGAATTAGAACCATTAAGCTTTCTTAAAGCAGGGAAACCCAAATGCAACTCAAACTTGTTCCTACTGYTATCCACAAAAGAGAAATAACTTTGATTACATTCTAGATGGAAAGTCCTCTGCCTACAGATACCCAGCATGACAACTGATAACATAAAAGCCAAAAACAAGTCTTTTCTGTTTCTTTGTAGTTTAGACTTTCAGTCTTAAATCCTCTTTTCTTTCTATCAAACAGAAGTTTGCTTCAGGAAACTAAGAGTTCTTGTTCTGACCCTACAAAATACTTCTGACTTAGGTAACAGTAATACAGGATTCTCAACCCTGAAGAGGCTTTGTATTTTGCTTTGTTTTTCAGAAGAAGTATTGCTTTTTCATAGCCTCTCTAAGGTAGCACTGAACAAAACACTTTAATCACTTGCGGAGTGCTTCAAGACTGAGAAGCCTACTTGGCAGGAAAGACCTGAGATACTGATTTGATAGTTTTATTATTTCTCAAGTTCATTGCTGCAATTTGTTACTTGCAAGGTTCAGAGTGACCTCCATAAGCTCCAGTTACACAGAATTCAGATCATCAGTTTCTCGTTGGGCCCAGCGGGTCAGCCCCATTTTTCTCTCTCTCCTGTTAAGATTAAATTGTTGTCTTGTAAGATTATCAGTGATGGAGGTACCAGATCTCCCTTATGACTGTGTATGGTTCAAGGATTCATACCTACATCAAGAAAACACCATACCTGAGGGAACTTACAGGTCCCCGCTAAGTCCTGACAGCTCTTCCTCTAGACCTCTGTRCACTGCAGAAACAAACTTAGACCACTGAGGTCAAAATTAATACCCCAGGCCTGAGTCTATGCTGCATGTCCCATGCAGTGCAGCCCTGCACAAGCAGTAATGGAGCTATGGCAAAATTCGTCATTATGTGTCTTCAAGGCAAATACTGTCCAAGGACAGATGCTTCCCACCTTCAAACTCTGTGAGAAAGCAGGCAGAGACAACTAGAAGAGGATTTTCAGTTTTAGTTAACCTTATTTTATCAACAGTTTTCCATTTATTTTTAGATAAAGCACAATTTTAAAAAATCACTTTCACAGGCAATTTTACCTGAACAGTTCAGAATAGATCAGTTGCAACGTACATAGGATTGGTATGTCTGTCTGTATCTCTATACAGATATGTAATGATGAAACTTTTACATTATTATTTTTGCTATCACAATGTTTACTGACTTTAAATAAAGATGTTTACATCTTGGTTAATAAACCATCTGTTTTGCAATCACTGCATGGTTGTGTCATGAGCATTCAATGATGTGAAAGTTGACAAAAAGGTTTCAGATAGAGTTACAAAGTACATGTAAATTCTTCCAGGGATACAAAATAAGTGATTGACAAGCAGCTATAAACCATCAAAAAAGATGACAATTCCATTCTGCATTAAGAACCACAGGACAATTCGCCTTATCATGTTAAAGCCCTTAGGAGAAGAGTACACTGATTTCCAGTCAATAATTATAATTTAACTGTTACTGCTTTTTTTCAGTGTTGTACCCTGACATCAGTTAAAGACCATTTAATGAGCTTCCACACTAAAAAACTTCAAAAAATGTCAGTGCATTGTGTGCAATTCAACAAATTAGCTGAAAAAATAGTTTCTGAAATACTAAGCTGTTCCTTTCACGAATAATTAAACTGCTAGCACCACAAGGCATAAGATCTTAATATACTCTTGCACTTGTACCTTTTGCGTTTTCGCTCTCCAATTACATACAATTTCTCATGACATGAAACAGATTTCTTTTACACTGATGGAGCGTTTCTCTAATAGAATACACTAAATCACAGGCAGGCTTTTTACCTCAGTTGGTCCCCCTCTGCTAGACCCCAGTTTTTGTTTCTGATAGACCCCAATTTCATTGGGCTTACAACAATATGGGCACCAACAGCCCTCAGCCCACGCCAGGGTAAGAACCAGGTTGCCCTCTGGGCTGCCTCTACCTGTTTTTTCCCTGCAAGGGGTAACCTAAAATGCCACCAGCGAACCTCACGCTTTCCCAAATTCTCTTTTCCCCAGCTGGAGGCTCCCAGGGTTTGGCTGAGCTCCGTGGAAGGATTCTCCAGGGCCAGAGATGTGTGCACCTCTAAGGATACTCTAGGGATAACACAAGTTAGCTGTGTATTAACAATGAGGAAATTCCCCACATACCAGAAGTATAGATTGATGAAGGGTGTACAAACAAATTGGCTTATATGAGATGTTCTTCGTCACTCAGATATTTTAACAAAGTATGTAAAACTTGCTACTCACTACAGCAAATGAGGTGTGTGACTCCACCCTAGCACTTGACCTGACTTTGCCTTCAACTCTTCAGTCAATTCACATTTCTTCTTAATGATACTGACAGGTTACACGAAGTCAGCAGGTTTTAAAATCTGAGAGTTCGATTCCCAGCTGAAATCCAGTAAATTCATTTAAGCTATAGCACTTCTGCATCACTTGATATCTGGCACCTGGAGAGCCCCTAAACCCACTTTCTGGTTAAGAATGTTACTATATATGTTGGATTTGTTCCTATTYCTTGCTGAAGCTACTCGTTCCTCTTACCTGCTGAGGATCTGGCCTGAAGAACAATGAGTAAAGGATGGGTAGATGCATTTCTGTATTTCTTATTTTTTAAGTATGAAAGCAAAGGTCAAGTCCTTTCTTCTCTTCCACTATGTGCAATGAGCTTTCCAAATGAACTTCAAATGGATTATCTAGCTGTGAGAAAGGGCCTGTCTACCACAAGCAGCTGCACTACTGTAATATGTCATGTGATTTTAAACCAAACTAGTTAAAATTATTTATATCAAACTGAATCAAACCATGTGTAAACAAGAGCACATTCCAGAAACTTTGTGGTTTTGCTAATATAGTTTTAAAATATTCTTAAAATCAAACAAATTCAAAAATGGTTTGCAGCAAAGGTTGTAAGAATTATGCTTATTTATACCAAAGTACAGCCCCCAAACCCCAGTCCCAGAATTAGATTAGGATATGGTGGCTGCTAGACACATGTAACAAAAACATTATCCATTATTTTTGCTRGGAAGACTTTGAACAGAAGCATTGAAACATCAGATAGACATACATGAAAAGAAAAAGGTTCACATTTTAAGCTGCAAACCTATCACCTTGGGTTATAATTTTGTCAGATGTGCTAGACAAATTTTGGCCCAGCTGCACTCAGGTGGTGGTAAAGATAGCTTCAGTCAGAAGCTCTCTCAAACAAGTAAATCTATTAGTCTGACTTTACAGAAAGGCCTATCAGAACATCTAAATTCAGAGCTAGAGGGCTAAAAAGTCAGCTACACTTCTGAATATGGAAGGTGTAATCTGATGACGCGATATGCTTTTTTAAGACATTTTATCAGTTGCTTTTTAAGCAAGCGATGCTTTGGGCTATTTTGGACCATTCGGTGTCAATGTTTCCTTTCTCGTTCAGTGATTTTAAATTTAGGGGAAAACTCCCCTAAGCACAAAAGATACATAGCACCAGAGGTACCTGAAACAAAGGCTAGCTTTCTTCGCTGGTTTATGACTTTGGGTATCTTATATCTCAATGAATGATATTTTTTACACATTTTCATTTCTGATGAGGATGAGGCAGTTACTTAGCATGTCAAGAGGGCAAAATGTCAATAAGCATCTAGCTCGCATTGATTAGCTTTAATGTGAGCTGACCTTGCAAATGATCCCAGTATTAACAGCAAAGCAGAATCCCAAGGGCTAACTTCTACTGGGACTTATAACTTTGGATGAATGCAAAAGGTACAAAGCAAAACTTATTTTGACCTCTAGTGGTCTGCACAGTCTGTGGTCCCCACAGTCTGCAGCACCCTTGCCAGTTAATGCCAAAAGGAAAAAGAAAAACTCGCTCTTGAAAAAACATGCAATGAAACAAAAAACACCGACCCATGACTTATTACTGAAAAACCTTATGGGAATAAGAAAGAAGAAACTGGTGCATTTCTGAGAATATCTAAATTTTAGTATGTAATTTAAAAATTTTCCCCTCAATTTAGATCAAAAAATATGTCTTTTTAGAAGGAAAAAAAGATACATTTTTTGAACTGTAATATGAACAGATGACTTCCTAAGGTATTTACAACATCAGAGCAAGACTCAAAGTCTCTGCATATGGWCAGTCTGGTATTTTTTGTAGGTTCTAAGTAATTCTTTAAAGAACGATTCTTGTCAGTTTCATTCTAAAATGATGAACACTATTGTTAAAAGCAGACAGTTAAGGGCTAAGCCCATCTTCTTTGTTTCTTAACAAAATCAATATCCACTTAAATTCCTGTGCAGGGTGGGTTTATTGCAATACACTCATTATCTGGCCAAAATGGCCATAGAGAAAATATGCTTCATTTCTTAACACCTATAACCTCCTGGCGAATAGAGAAGCCAACATATCAAAGACTTATATAACTGCATGTACCACCTGTTACTGAAAAACAACACTGCTTACTAAAAAAGAGCATTACATGGTTTCACAGAAGTGTTCATGCAAAAATTGAAAGTAGAGTAATTATGGTAAGTGCTTCACAACTGTTTTCAAGATCTGCATCAGTTCCTTTTTTTTTCCTAAATGTTTTATATCTCAGCTGCATGACAGATCAATAGCTTTTCTACTGTATTTGAAAAAAATCTTGRATAAGGCATGCTAGTGCACGGTGAATGAGCATGTGAAAGCTGAGCACTGACTATACTGCAGTTACTTTAAAATCCCAAAGACTGAAGTAGGCCTTTGATTTTGCTCTTGAACTGTGGCAGATGTGTTGCGACTACTGTGTTTCTTCCATTCAGCAAGACTATATAGYTACAAGTCCATGTCACTCCCTATTTAACTCTGTACATGGTGGAGCTATCACTTCCAATACTACATTTTATCAGGACTACTGACTTTTTGTTGTGTTTTTTCTGAAACAGTTTTGCTAAAGTACTATTAAGAGGTAAAGCCCAAGACAATGCTTTTAAACTTCAGAGATCTGTATTAATTGAAACACGCTCCCCCCTCCATTGATTGATTATGGAATGATAATCATGGGAAGGAGCTGCTGCTGAGCCATTATCTGGGATTACCTTTTGGCATTTGCTTCTCCATCAGCGCCAAGTAGCCACTGCTACTAGTGCAAGGGCATGCAAAGTAAATTCAAGCATTACTCACTAAGAGTATGCAGCACAGAAAGTGAGTGAAGGGCTACTGAAGAAGGAGGACAGCAGAGAAGCTGAATCCCCACAGGAGTACTGAGATAGTAATTCGGACTTCCTGTCTTCAGGCCCATCTTCACTGCAGAGTTAATCTTGGCACTTGTAATATGAGTATTCAGCTTCACCTACCCTTAGTGAGAGTATCTACATTATGCAGCCATATTAGACAGTCTGGCCTGGTGCTACCCGTAAGGTGCTATATGAGGCACCAAGTCCTATCCCACACATCCTACTGCTGCATTAATACTTTAGCGACTCTGTGAAGCTGATAAGAACACACCAACACAAGAAAATGGGGATTCTCGGGATTTAGGAGGCTCTGGTCTACAGTTCCAGTATGAAATATCAAGCATACTATTTGCATAAAAGTGAGCACTATCAATCATACTACTCACATAAATGTGAGCACTCACAGCACTCAAAGCTAAACTCACACCTTCTGGGTGCAGAAGGTAACTCAGATGTGCAGCATTAGCATGCTTTATGGTAAAGCTTTGAGTATGAAAGGAACACAGGTAATTCACATGGTAATTTTGCAATGAAGATCAGTCCTTGTGGTTTGTCATAATCAGTCCATTTGGTCATAACTTCTGAAAAAGGTAAACACTGGCAAAAGTGAGGGGAAAAAAAGAAAGGAATTCAAAGACACCACTTTAAAATTCAGTCTTGCACCCTAATACTTTTCCTCCTGGTGATATGCATCAAAGAAATCTTTGCTCTGGTCAGTTTGTACTCAAGTTATTTCATTTCAGACGTCTCCTTTAGTTCCATGTCTTAAAAGTTGAGGCATGCCATATTTTACCTTCTGCCACATATCTTCAATAAACAAACTATTTTATTTACACAAGTTATCAGCTCAGCATTAATTGCACTACAGTATTTCCTGCTGCAGATGCAGAAATTATAGGGACAGGACAGTAAATTGCCTTATCTAAATTATCACCTGTGTTTCTGTAATAGTCATTATGTATTTTGCTGCCACACCAGTGGGGGATCCTGTAGACATATACCACACACATATCTGACATACCCACATACCTCATTTCACCAGCACATACTCCTAATTCTCAGAAGATTAATAATACTCCTTCAAACTATAATTCTAGAAGATGTCACACTTCTGTAAGATATTAGAAATTTAAAAGCATCACACAACAGATATAAGGAATATGGGTCTTAATTAGTCATGAAAGGTTCTGAAGAGGAGGCGCAACCAGCAAAATAGTACTTTTTTTAGAAACACAGTTAATCAGTAAAATGAAGGTGCCAATTCACACCTGCCATAACTGCTGTAAAGCCGTGTGTGGGTCTGAACTTCGCCCATGAGCCCCACATGTTCATTTTATGTACACTGCTGTGGCATTTTTCATTAGCAATGCCCAAAGATGCAACTTGGATGAACTGTCTCAGCAAGGGACCATTTGGGCCATGGTCAATTTCCTCATTAAAGGGAAAAGTCCCTCTCCGGGGCAAAGCAGGGCAGCAGCGGGGATGCTGCCAGGAACGGGGATGCTGCCAGGCAGGGTCGCCTAGCAACCCGCAGCCCGGGGAGATCCGCCRGCCTCAAAATTTAACTATGGAGGCAGCTTCCAGGGGGCTGACTGCTGCTCCGCTCCGTTTCCACACCGTCAGCCATCTGAAATACGTATTAAAACGGTTCCCAGCAATCCGTGAAGCCATCTGCACCTGGGGGACTGCGCCTTGCGGCTGCAGGGGGACACGCTGAATCAGCCCTCATCCCCGCGCAGGGTGCGATAGCCAGCGTCTGCTTTGTGCACCAAACGCCAGGGAACGAGGTCAGCACCGTGCAATGTGCACAAGCGCATCCCGGCAGGAGAAAAGAGTAAGTGAAGGGAGAGGGGAAAAAACAAATAGGTTTGCAATGTCCCCTTGCTTCTGCTGTTCCTCCTCACAGCAAGAGAGTGAGGGCTTTAAAACAGTAGGTTGACAGAGAAGGGGTGATGTGCGTATAAAGCCTTTCTCTCCTGATTTTGACAGTAATAAATCTGTTCATACCTATAGTTATTACATGCCAAACTCCATTCAACCTGAGCAGTACATGTTACAGTGAAATCAAGTGTCATTGCCTGATCAGGATTGCATTTTCACACAGAATTATAATACACTACATACATACACACACATACAGGGAGCATGACTTATGGATAGGCCACCTTTGTACATACACAGGATGTTAAAGTATCATGCTGCAATTTCCTTTTACCCACATCTCAGGCTTTCCTACTCTACGGATTTCAAAATCCTTTTTATTCTTGAGGCATTCATGTTTCTAAGCCTTCTGTTTTTCAAACCAACTCAACTTTCCTGAGCAAACTGACTCCTGCAAAAAAACTTTATCAGTACCTCTTGCTGCCCTCTTATTTCCATATGAAAACCCATTAAACAAGTAAAGCAATTCAAATTTTCAGCATAAAATAGAAAGCTAAAATAGTACTGGTATGCGCCTCGCTATAACAAATTTGGAGAGTTCATATCCCAGTCTGTAAGCTGGAGAAACAAAAAAAGCCAGTCATAGTAAGTGCCTTTCAAAAAAATACTGTATTTTTACAGACAGCAATAACCCAAGGTAGCACTGTAACCTGGCAAGGTCTTACGGCACAGTTATAAAATATGGGGTCATATCTTTTTGTAAAAGCAGGCTGAACATCAGTCTCCTGAAACCAGTCTCCCATTGTGTGGAGATCCCAGTAGGTGTCCCATGGGAAGCAGGACTTGCTGTGGCCCAGAGACGGAGAGACCAGCGATGCGAGGAAGAGGAGGGTCGTGGTGTTGCTCCCTTTGCCTCTGCACTGAGCTTGTGCCGCAGCACCAACGGGAGCCACAGTGCTGCAAGATGCAGATGAGACTGGGGACTGAAACTGTATGTTCATTAAAGTGTCATGAAACAAGAACAATAACACTGATGATATTCTGGTGATCACACACTTTCTTCAGCGTCAGCAGACACCACATTTTTCATTCCCTAACCCAAATATTTATTGGGATACATTATGGAACAATTTGATTTAGTTCATTGCCAACTGCGTGTCCTTGACAATTAATTTACAATGAACACTTTGATTAGCTGGGTTGAAAAATGATATATCAAGTGGCAGCTCATCAGATCAGCAGGCCTGTCTGAGACATGGACCTGTATGTGCTACAATAAAATAGTGTTTTGGTTTACAATTCCCCTGTCATGATTTAGCTCCCAAGGATGTCTCACTCAGTCTGAAAAACAAGTATGTTATATCTGAGGTCATCCCTTCCTCCCTGATGGATTAGTGACCGAATATGAAATTATCTGCTCCTTAGTTATTTCTCCTTAATACATAACTGTGGCTGCATACAGAAACATGTCATCCACTGTAGTAGCAGCAGTAATGGAATCCAGTGCTGGAATTTCAAATAAATTCACCTACAAAACAATGCACAATGCAGTTCACTCCTTCTCTATTTTATAACCATCAGAAAAYGCAACATAATAAAAATGCAATATTTAACCTTGACATACACATAAACAAAGCCGTGCATACGGCATGATAGCAGATGCTCTTTCTGTACCTGTTTACCTGCATTTTAAGGACAGAGTGAACTACACTTTTTAAATCTCCCATACAAATGTTCCAAGTTTCTTTTATTACGGAGTAACACTATCAAGAGATGCTGTACTAGAGGAATAATGAGCATCTTTAAGGACACACAGCCTTAGAGCAGACGGTGAAAAAAGACACCTACCAGTCCRCAATATTTTTCACAAGATGTATATTTTAATTTTTCCTTGAAATAAAATAGATGCAAACTTTTTCCTCATAAAGATAGTTGCAAAGAAATAAAACATTGTTCAAGGTTCCTTGTCCATGTAACATCAACTGTGCAGCGCATTCTCTTGCAAAAGTCCATGTACTGAAGTTACATAAAAGACTATTTTGGAATATTCGGTCTTTAAAAAAATCAAGTAAAAATAAGTTAATTGTTGCTGTGAAGTGCTGATATGGTTAGCTGGTAACTTACTCTCACTGAGTCATATGAAGAAACTTAGACACAGTCTTTAATTACATAGTACTGTGTCTCCATCATAAAGTAACTCCTATGATCATGATCTTTTGTTGCCATATTTGATTGGCACAAAGTAATCTCTTAAGGGGGGAAATCATTAACTTTCCACAGACTGCTTTCTTAATGAGTTCTTAGTGCAATCAATTAGTTTATTTCAAATTTACTGTTACAATGGAGGATCATAAAGAGAAAATAAAAGAAAAGAGCCAGAGGTCCTTCTGGTACTTGTTGAATGATTATTTTTAGAAAGTTTTAGAATATGAAACTGTCTCTTAAGAAGCCATCAGTATTATAAAGTATGATCAGAGTTGAATATGATTCATTGCTTCCATTTGTTATGGATGATATGTGAATAATTAAATACAAGGTCAAGTACTCACAGACTTTTAAACAAGATAGGGAGACACTTGGATGTCAAGCACTATTCACTGCTCTGGKTCAGTCACTGACTTGTAGTTTTACAAAGTACATTTCATTCTGGCAAGACACTTATGAGGATTATATTCACCAAGTGATTAAGAGAAATAAATGTGAAAAGTAATTCGGCTTTTAATTAGCAGCTTGATGTTCTTAACACAAGCTGTTTGCTTACACACATGGTCTGTTTATCTGGAAGGGGAGCAAGCACATCTGAATAGTTTACAGCAGATTTTAACTAATGCAGATGTAAGTAGCTGTGCGATAATCACACCTCCGCTTTTATCCTTATGTCTCTGTCCCATTCCTTTGCAAATAGGTTCTATCATACCTACAACAATCTTCAAACAAAACTTCTGCTAGAGTGATCCTGCCTGGTGTTAAGTTTGTATAGCTTAACTGAAAAAATGATAAATGTGCAGGAGTCCATTTAGTTAGGAAATGTGATTGTGACAACAGGAATACTATTAAAAATACTATAGGAAAAATATTAAAATGGACAAGCTCAACTTTGTAACAAAACCAAGAATTGTGGTCTTTCCCTTTCTCCTATTCACGTGCTAGCAACCTGTATATCATGACTTGTTCTGCTTTTTAGCTCTACAGATGAGGCTGTAAGGATACCGAGATGTTTAAGGAAGTTCTTCTTTGCCTGCACATCAATAGCAATGACCTATTTTCATCAGGCAAACTGTGCTTATTAAGGTTTATTCTTCCTACGTGCATATAAATGGATCTGAATAACGCTGTGTCTGAAATCCTGAAGGAGTTCTTCAGGATCTAGACCAGCCCCCATTGAAATCAATAACAAAACAGCCCTTGATTTCATTAATACAAGATGCACATGCCACACAAATTATATTTACAAGAGAGAGCTGTCTCACAATTTGACCTAGGTAAGTTATCCCATCCCACACTCCCTCAGTTTCCTTACCTATGCAACAGAAGCATGGATCTTTCAGATGCTACAATGGGAGGCACCGTAAATGTAAAGTGTTATCGTTGGATGAATGAGGATTGTTCAAGCAAATTTCCCAGTCTTTTATGAGGCCCTTCTCTTTCCACATGCTTTCCCCTTTCTGAAAACAGCTTATATAAAAATCCTTATATGTAGTTTCTAGAACTTAGCATCCACAAATATTCATGGAAGCAGTGGAAATTACAGGCAACTTTGGGGATGAAAGGCAAAATCTGGGTGAAGCTAGACTCAACAGACACTATGCTGCAGACCGTCCTTTAAGAAAAAGGCAAACAGCTGTTGACTTCTGTTTTGTGGGGCCTAGCTCCACTGGGGTGATAAAGAGCATAGGATCGGGTATGTAAAGTTTTTCCTTGACTGTATCTGAGAAACAGACAGGATATCTTTTTGGTCACAATATCAGGATATGTTATTTCACATTTTGTAAAACGCTTTCCCTCCCAGCCCCACCAGTCTCCTTCTACACTGCAGCAGATGTCTCCAAAATCTATTTGAWCTGACTGCTCTAAACTCACAGGGCTTGTTGCAACCAGTTGGCCCAGAACATAGTAGCCATTTACCCTGTCAGCAAGCCAAAACATTAGACTTTTTTTTTCTTTTTTTAACTGCAGTTGGTGTTAAAAGTGTGTTTTGTTCCTACAGATGCTAGCAGGTTCTGGTGTCCTGTGGAATAGCTTTCATGATGTTTTGCTGAAAAGGAAAATGTACCAACCTCATCTGGAGACAATTTACTCTGCAGTTCCACTAACGCACATGTGCATGACAGTGAGCTTGTTTTCAGGCTGGCTTGTTTTTCTTCACATTTTTCACCTTCCATTTACAGCCAGAAATCTGTTCCATTAGCAGATTTCCAAGCTCTCAGAGAATGCTTAACGGAAAGGGGTAGAGAAAAATACTTTCAGTAACTACACTTCGCTATGACTTCAGTAAGCTTTTTGTTATAACACTAACATTTAAGACTTTTTGAAGAATCTTGGTTAGCAYTAAATAGCACCTGGGTATACTGCAAATGACACAGCAGTAAAATGGTCTAAGCAAAGGTGTTACCAAGGTTGACTCCCTGCCCTTCCCCTGCTCCTTGGACAGAGATCTTCCAAATCCCATATGATCAAACCAGGTAGAGGATCAATACACCTTAGAGCCATGTTCCTATTCACCCTAAGAATCCAATGTCCATTTGTTAGATCTGTTTCTGGAATATGGTGTAATATTCCCAAACAGGCTAAAGTTGAATGACCAGAGCATTTGTATGAAAAACAGGAGTTGGGGGATTTAATCTTGGGAGCCTCAAGAAGAAATCTCCCATTTTCTGGAGTTTTTATTAGGTCTGGACTACTGCTTATAGGAGAAGTGGCACAATGAATGCACTACAAAAAAGAGACGACCACGCCTACACTAAGTGTGGGACTAAATCTTCTTACTGCACAGAAGGCATAAAGCATTGACCTCCTTAGGTAAGGCAGACAGATGAACATCAAGCTTCTTAATCCCAGTTCTTCTGAGGTATAAGCAAGGTGCTGAGCTGCTAAATTACATAAAGACTAAGATTCAGCTGGTTATCTGTAGAAACAGAACTAAAGCCACTGAGAGATTTTAAAAGCCAGTAAAAGTTTGGGGGTTGCATTCTGGGCTAGGCAGAAGCTGAACAGGGTTTTTAAGGATTTCAAATATGGAATTCAGAGATAGATTTCAGCTAAATCTTATTCCAGCAACCTAAATCTGCTTTCAGATCCAGCTGTAAGGTCCAATATTACCATTTGTGCTGGAGGAGAGATTCTACTCGATTTATAGTTCTCCAGTTAAGCTTGAAGCTTGACATTTGTAAGTAGAAAATCATTGCATTTAATATGCCAAAAGAGACAAAGAAGTCAAAAAAGGCATTTCTGGCCAGCTTCCAAAGCAGAACTACACTTGTGTATGCTCTCGTCCTGTAACTGAAGATTGTGAAAGAATGAAACTGCAAGGTAAACATCTCATAACACTGAAATGCAGCACCTTCACAAAACTTTGTTAGTCCTAGGAAGTCCAATTATACAGACACTTTCAAAATCTTCCCCTAGATTCAGAGACTAGTACACCTACGCAGGGGTGTAAACTTGCTTATTAGTTAGAGATTTGCCTTCTCGGATGTGCCCCAAATAAAAAAATCCCAAACAGACAGCAGTTTCATTCCTGGTTTTGATTGCTGTCACAGCCTGAACGCAAAACTCTTCAGTCAAAGAAATTAAGACAGGCCCACAGAATTACTTACAGTCAATTGACAGGGAACTGTGGCTGCCAGCCCCCTTTGAAGGAGTAAAAGTTGCAAGATTCTGTCCAGAAGAAGCAATGAGTTACTGTCCAAAACCAGTGCAGACTTCATCCAAGGAGACCCACGAAGAATTAGAGGGGAAATCAGCCTGGTGGCTGAGATGCACGTTTTCTGTTCTCATTCCTTAGTATCACAACACAATGCCTTTTCAGTACCGTTGTACGTATCTACCTTTTCGGGTCATATTGGATTACATTATAAATGGCTGTGTAACAACCTGTGTACATGACTGTATAACTGTGCAATTTCTCTGAAACCCGAAATTATAGTCAAACTTGATTCTTAAGCAGATGGGGTGCTCCTTGTACACTGTTCACAGGCACACTTTATACCATCAGAAAAAGGATCACAAGCAATAAACAGCTACCCCTTGAAACAACAAACACAACACTTTAAGAAGTTTCATTGCTAAGAAGCCATGATAATGTATCTTTAAGTAAGAAAATCAGACTGAAGTAAATGTATTGTATAATAAGCAAATGAATGCCATATTTACCAATGACTAGGTGAGACTTATTTTAGGTAACACAAAGGTAAGCATAATCAGAATGAATCATTAAGAACACATGACTGCAGATCTATTACGAGCTTAGCTAACAGCTGTTGGCTGCTTAATTTAGAAGCTAACAAGAAAACTTGAGAATTTGTAAGAGACAATGATCTATTGTGATTTTTGACTTTTTATTAAATTTACATTGCATTCACTCAAATACTGCAGTCAGCCTAGCAACAACCTCCATTTTACTTTATGTACCAGTTAATTTTATTTACATTTATATTTTCATTGATAAAATTCTGTAAAAGTTTAAAAGTCTTAGAAATGCACTTTGTCTTAGTTCACAAAAATTTAGCCATTACATGACACATGATGGATTCTCTGGTGGAACCTAAAGCACGGTAGCCCCTTTATCTTTCTCCCCTCCTTCCCCTTATGATATCAGATGATAGAATAGCAAGAGATTTTTTATTCTAGAGCACAGAGATCTGTTCTGGAATACCTATAACGTTTTAAATTCACTCCTCCATCTCCTTAACTCAAATAAACTTTTAGTGAAGTCTTTAGGGGCTACAAAGTCAGGATTTCAGAGAAGCCTAGACAGAATAGTATCAGAAGATGATGGTAGGATAAAAATGTATCTGCTAACTTCACACAACAGCAATAAAAATACATACTTTTGCCTGGCTTTTTAACTGTGATTTTTGTTTGAACAAAAAGCCTATGGAAGAGAGTGTTCCTTCATACAATCTCTTTTAAAAAATCATCAAATCTTCTAGAAATTCTGTACAAAAAAAAGAGGCTCTTCTGCAGTTCACAGGAGATATGGGGAAGCTTGGACTGGCTACACTTAATAAGTAATTACTTAACTAACACACTGCATACACTCTGGTAGTTTCACAGCATCACCACATGCAGTAAATAATTTCATTAGCATTTCATATGGTTATGTATTTCTCAGTAGAAAGTGGGAACAGACTTGTTTTGCAGGCACAGTAGAAAGTATCAAAATAACAGTAAAAGCACGGAAATTGAGGAAAAAGATCAATGATTTGTTTTGCTCTTGGATATACAAGTCAGCAGCAAGCCATTAATAGATTCTCTATTATCTATTCTAAGTATTAAATGAAAAGCTTGCTCATTACCTGGGTTGCCTTGTTATGTAGAGTGCGTAAAGCAACAGAGATATGTAGCTTGTATGAAATATGGTATTTAAGTACATTTCAAGCCACTGGAATTTGGGCACTCAGAACAACCTTGTATTCAAAAATAACACTACATTATTTCAAAATATCCATGCTCCAACAACAGGTATTTCAAAGGAGTGGAATACAGTCCATGTAAGTATGAAAATATTGAGGAAACAACATATTTTGTGACTTTTGATGGTTAATTCAAAATTATCATGGAATAAAATGGGATAGCAAGTCTTTTACTTAGTCTGTATTTCCTCTTTATCCAAAAAGATTTACTGTGTCAAGGGCAGAAATACTAAGATGGTAGTCATTGAAAGATGAGCGAATGACGTGCTATTTTAATAGCTATTATGCAGTAGGAAAGCACAGCTGAYAGAAACAAGTCAGCAGCAAGAAAGTAAAATACAGGTAAATTACTGTATCACAAAAGCAGTGTCTCCACTACTCCAGCAGTTAATTTTTTCCCCAAACCCTGTCTCCCACCCAAATACAGCACCCACAGTTTTGCTCAGTTATTTGTCAGGCAAAGCCTTACAGAAGCCACTGATACATTTCTTGTGTAAGGACTGAAGAAAGGCATCAAGATTTACAACACAAAGAGATTTCAAACATTTCATTAGTACTTAAAGTCAAAGGACTACCTTAAGAAGTATCACTTATGTACTAAGCTTTCAAGGCATCTTCTTCATCTCTCTTGCATTCAACAGAGCTAGTAGACTTGCCCAATGAAGCTAGTTTTATTGTTTGATAATTACCTCTTCAGCAAATTGTTCTTAATACTTACAACTGAAAAGTCAAAGCACGTTCTCCTTACCCATGCTTGACCCTTTGCTAGGTTGAAAAATATGACTCAGAAATGGTGTTACGGTCCCCTTAAGAACTATAACCTAGAGCCCAGCCTTCTCTAGAAGTCAGGCTATTTAGGTCATGTAACCTAGAGCATACCAGACCATCCCCCTTTTTGCATCTTTTTAATCCAGGTTGACAGCTCAGCCCATAAATGGGCCAAGTCACGAGGAACACATCTCCCAAGCAGAGGATACCATTTCCTAATCATACTTTTCTGGATTTAAGATAGAAGTCAAAATTTTACATAAACAGCTGATAATTTTTGTGAAAGTGAAATTAACTTGAAAATGTAATTTTTATTAAAAACTAAAAACAAACAATAAAAGAGCGACACTGAAAACATTTTAACCCAGCCTGTTTACTCACATGTATCACCTCTGCTGAAGGTGTGCTGACTGAAGTTCATCACTGTATCATTCAAGTTATGCTGCAATTACAACAGCAAAATTCTGAAACATATCAGATGCAAATGTTTTAACTAGACAACATCCACATAACAAACTCCATGATCACTCTGTATTCTAATGAAGTAAAGACTGCCAACTATTGCCACAGTAGAAACCAAAGGATTGTATTAGTGTCAAGTGACAACCCTGTAAGGGTCAAACTCCTCCTCCAGTTATGGCTTTCACTGAGGTCAAAATCCTCTCTGGGTCAAAGACAATGCAAAGCGAAAACATACTCTTAGGGCCTTTAGTCATACGCAAGCTGTAAATTACATTGGAGAACAGAAAGTCAAGGAGCTTTTTGTTCAAAAGTCATCACTAGCTGACACAGAATTGACAAAGAATCCATGTAGTTTCCATCATGAAACAAAATCTTAAAATGAAGTCTACAAAGCAGACTGACAAGTCAGTATAATCCTTATAAATACTTTCAAGAAATTAACATATAAAGGCTTTGGAAGACTATGAAAACCATTCAAATACATTGTATTAATTTAAAAAAAAGTTTTAATTTACATATATCCATTTTGGTAAGTGGAGGAATGTTTTAGATATAGACACTGTAGATTTCTCAGATACATTAAAAAAACAAAAATAATGTTAATATATTCCTTTTTAATCTAAGGAATGTGTGAAATTATTCAAAAGTTGTGAACTGTTCTGTTCCCCAGAATCTGTTTTAACTTAAAACCAATTCACAGAAATCCTTCAGAATGCACGCTACTGGTGGCATCTTGCAATACTGATACCTTGTTAACACTGAGAACCAACGATGCAGGGTTTAAGATGACAGTTCTCCAGGGATTTTGCTAACTGAACCTCCCAAGATTTCAAAAGAGGTTAATTTTTTTCAGAAATTAGCACCAATTTTGGATGATTAGCTTCACATACACTTTGCTGAAGGTCCAAAAATAATGACCATTATTTCTGCTGATTTCCATCAGCTTCACCAAGAGTCATCAATGTTTATTTCCTCAAAAAAATGTGACTAAGAATCTATAAAGACCAGACATCTAAGGACAAGGTCTCAAGATAATGACATAATCATATGACAAAACTGGAATGCAGTTGAATCAACCTTAAATATTTGGCCCAGAGCATCAGACCGCAAATGAATTTATCCAGTACTCTTGGGCATGTATCAGAGTTTTACAATGTCCTATTCATTGAAATGGATAATCTCCAAGAAGCTTCTGCCGAACACATGCTTATTCCAGAAGCTGCAGCAGTTAAGTAACAGGCTAARACAGCTGGGTTCAATTTAGGTTGCAGATTACTCACTCACTCAAAAAGACAACCACTGCTAGCCTGGTGAAAGCCAGCACTGCTACCATTACTTAATTCAGCTGCCATGTCCAGCTTCTTCTCTGTCTAGGACATTAGGGAAACACTTCTAAAAGCCTACTTAAAAAACAAACAAACAAAAAAACAGCACACAGATCTTAATTCTAAACAGTAACAATTCTCTCAAAAATAACTACCCTCATTAACATGCCAGGTTAGTATAAATTAAAGAGATTAGTCACAGTAACATTTGAAATTTTTAATTTTTTTTGAGAACACTTTGTGCACAATCCTCTCCTATATTTTTACTATGTAATTAATTTTCTATTTCCTTTTCAAAATCTTTGTACATGGGAGAATGACTTTTGGGAGGGACAGTTACAGATAACACTAAAAACGTTTTTTCTTGCATCACTTATATATGTGTTATAGGAAATAACAGACTGATGCAAGCATGAGCGTATCATCTGAATCTATGTATAATTTTTTCTTCCAACCATCTAGACTTCCATTTGCATCTATTTCTTGTCAAAATTCTCAGTTGGTTGTACATGAACTTGCATAAGCAAGGACTCTAACAGATTCTCTGCCACATTTTCCATGGGATATTCAGAAAAACCTCTGTTCAAAATACATGACCCAGGATTTGATTTGGTTCTATAGAGGCTCAAAATCAAAATCTTTGTCTAGCTTTCAGTAATCAATCACTCATTTCTGATTTTAGTATGTTGATGAATCTTTATCAAAAATTTTTCATCTCCCATGAGAAAATTAAGATGGCATTGCCCTGGAAAGGTAATGTTTTTAACAGCATCTGCATAACTAAAGTCATCAACTGTTAAATTTTTCAAAACAAGGCATTCTCTTTTATTTATCTATACAGAAGCAGGCAAATTCATGATGATATAAATAAGCAGTTAAAGTCACACCAGAAAAGCAGAGAGGCAAGCCTTCAAAGATAAGTAACCCCACATCCATTTAATTATTCTGTTCACTCAGTGCACATTAGCATTACGGTCATCAAAAGTTTCTCAGTCACAATATGATGAAAAAAAATCTACTAAATGTGAGAACTTTTGAGATTTTTTTTCATCATCTTTAAACAGTTACAGAAGGGCCACAGCTCTGTCCTTGTTTATAAACGCAATGGAAATAACCCCAGGGGAAGTAAAGCTTGCTGTCCATGACTACCGATAACAGCTCTGTTACACTGCTATACCCTCATATTCACAGTATTCACACCAGAAGTATAATCCATCTCTGAAGCATCACTTTCTAGTAGATGAGGAACCAGAAGAGAAGACTCAGGTGAGTAGGAAGAGCACACATTTTAAGGGGACATTGTCAAGGCGGATATATTTAGTCCCAAATAGCTTGTAATTTCCTTGTTTTGTACTGTCAGTGCAGTAGTGCTTCATCATAGTGTGCAGTATGTAAGAAAAGTATACTTTAAAAAAACTGTATTTTGCAAGTAGGCCTATATAAGCCCATTTATAGCAAGTTGGAGAAAAAAAATAAGAAAACAGGTTTCATATACAAGCTTTTCACATGAAAAATGCCTTTAAACATCATAGAAGYTACAAAAAAAGCCCTCAGTAAGCACCTTTCAATTCCTGTTTCTCTCATTCTTTTAATTAAGTGCAAGTTTTGCAGGCAGTATTAGAAAATTTTAAACATAAATACCACAGCTGCCTTAGAAAACTGTTTCATAAAGGAAATGGGACATATGAACTAGAAAAGAGACACAAAATTCATAAACACCTGCAGCACTAACAGTTTTGAGTTCATTATTACTAAAAGGACTTCTAAACATCCAACAGCAGAGCCCATAAAGCCCAGTGAAAAGAAAATAAAATCCTTTCACAATTAAATTTTAATGATGACCTTCAAGTTACACACCTAAGAATTCAAAAGCGTGTTCATTACTGGATTAGATCAGCTTTTGGTAACAATTATGTTTTTAAATAAATTTTAATTATAGGAGAGATTATTAATATTTAATATTTAAGCAAACAAAGCCGGAGGCATTCCAGGCAAAACCCAGGCCTCACCAAGGTAAGTGAAAGTTCAGAAAATGGCAAAATATCGGCAACAACCCCTTCACAACATCATCCTGGCAACCAAGTTCAAGACAGCGGAAACTTTTCACATGTGTAGCAGCGTAAATTAAAATAATAATTCATTCAATCGATCCCAGGGCTGCGTGTCTCCTGACACTGCAATCACGGTGCTATGTAAGCGCTGTAATACTCTTAAATCAAGCGGAGAAGGCCAGGCCGGGGGGGTAACGCACGGTTAGGCGCCCCCTCCCCGCTCGGTGCGGCCCGTGATCGGCCCCAACAGGCGGGAGGCGCGGCCCGGTCCCGCCATAACGGCGGCCGCCGCCCCCCCTCGCCGCCGCCACCGCCGCCGCCGCCATCTCGCACCTCCCCCGCCGCCATCTCGCACCGCCCAACCGCCCCTCACCCACCGGCGCCCGCGGGGCCGCTGCAGGGGGAAACGGCACACGCCGTTTCAGGCGTCAAAGGCATCTTACGCCAGGGTGGTTTGTTTTGTTTTGTTTTTAATTCTCCTAACGACTGCTGAAACTAAAGGTATTGCTCATACTATGCGATTAATCACCCCCCCCCCCAAAAAAAAAAAAAAAAAGACGGCTGCAAACAGCCGACGCTGTTCTTCAAAGAGGAAGTTTAAAGGGCTCGAGGCTCAACGCAGCTTCGTCCAGGCCCAGCACGAGAGAGCATGTTAATTAGTACGGCTGACACAGCTGCAACGGCGTATTTGACAACTGGGAGACTAAGATGACGACAAACCCTCTGCCGCGAAAACACTCTCTAAAGGCAGCTCATCAGGTATGGAACCGCTTGGATCTCTTCAAAAAATAGTAGAGGACTTTTTCAGCTGTCATTCCCCACAGTTTGTCTCTGTTTGAAGCAACTACCCACAAAATGATTACAACCTTTTCCAAGGGCGCAGACAGACTGATTCAGCTGTGATCCACTAATGATGGTCCCTTTTTTTCAGAAGATTTTTAATTTCGAGATGTAGTGTTTGACTGTGAAGTTCATTTGCTTACAGCCAGAAGTGCAACAGGAGGCAAAGTAATATTGCAGAGATGTCCTTTATCCCTGATGAACCCTTGTGGGAGCCAGTCTTTTTGGCCAAACTGATTGCAAGTTTCCAAGTGCTTCTGCATCCAAACTACCAATAGTGAGAAACTGAAGGAATAGGAAACATAAGAAATTGCAACTGTGTCCTCTGTACCCCAAAAATGACACATCTGAACAGGGAAGTGGCTGAATAAGCATTATATTCTTTTGCACAAGCATGAGGTGGAAATGGAAAATAATACTGAACAAATCCATTTACACTGGTGATGTTACCGTCCCTTTTGCACAGTCTCAATTCATGTTAGTATGCAAAGTGCTACCCACTCTTTTCATCAGTACAGAGAATACACCATAAATTAGGATACATTTTTTACTGTAATTAAATGCCAGTTCAATGTTTTTTGTCCCTAAGCTATTTGCAGGCTGCAGTGGACATTCAGATCCCCCCAGTCTGTGCCTATTTTACTGGGCTTCCAAGTTACTGTAGAGACAGGCCATGCAATGAGATTGCTGGGCAAGCTGGTAATGAAATACAAATTCCTTCATTTCTAACCATCACACATTCAGTCTAACTAAGACTGATCTCACTGTCACTGAAGTCAATTGCAGATTTCCCACTGCCTCCAATTACAGCAGGAATCCAGCTCTGGATGACAGTAACAAAGTCATTTCCATTTCCTAGCCACTGCCACGTGCAAGAAATCAAYTGATGATCCCATATTACTTTGTTCCACGCACAGACTGAAATGACAACTGACATATTGCTGACATCCTGGGCACAGAGGTTAGGGACTGAGGACTCAAAATCATTCAGAATTACAGCCCAGATGAAAGTCTGAATTATCCTAAAATACCATGCATAGTTGTACTGAGTCAAGTAAGCGCCTTCCTAGGGGCCATCTACAAAAACCTGCACCAATACCTTGCACGAGGTAAATGAATATGGGGTGTGAACCTTCGACAAGTAAGAAATTCTCACTGGTATCTCCTATCACTTCAAGCGATCAGTAGTTTAAAATCCATTTCAGCAGCAAACGAACAGCTGGTCAGGAATATTTTATAAGCCCTAAAGATAAGTTATCTTTATTGGAGAGGATTTCGCAGTATCTGCCACTGAGAACACACAATTTGCCATAAATACCACAGCGGACTTCCAGCAAAGAAATCCTGGGATATCCCTCCAACACATCACTGTTCCTAGCTCATATATCAGCTAGCTGCCATATGCATTAGAGATACTTCTGTCTTTATACACCATGAAACTGGACATATGAATAGAGCCAAATTTGTATTCCACCAGCTTACTGCAACACAATTATGCCAAGATGCCCTTCTCAAAAAGTCTGAACATCTTTTGTTCTGTTAGCATTTGGTGTTAATTCCCTGCAGGTTAGTATTTTTTCCAATACCTCTTCACAGCCAGTATCAGGAGAGCTACAAAGAAAGGATATAACAAAGAAGCACAAGCAAAGATTTCCTTCAGATTCCCTTCCGTAGTGCATATATAAAATAATAATGCTGAATGGAAAAGAGATCTAAACTAAACAGTGTTCTGATGGGAAAAAAAGGGTAAGAGTAGACTACAGACAAGTTTTCCCATAGAGGGCTTTTTCTTAAACTGAAATAAAACAAAAGCAAGACCCGAGATCAGAGACAGCTCCCTTTCAGGAGAGGCCACATAGGAGCAATATGCTCTGGGACACCACCACATAGAGCATTCTGTGCTGGAAGCCACAGATCTGATTGAAAGTGCTCCCAGACAAAACCGGCGTCATTGTTTCAATGTCACTGATCTCTGCAAAATAAGCAGGGAGGAACGAAGCGTGGTAGACTTCATTTTCAAGCCTAGAAGAAATGCGACGTTGTTCATCCCATAGGCAGGCACCGTTAACACACTAATGTTAATTTAAGTTCAGTGCTGGCTTTTCTTTTCAGCTGACCATCTTCTTATGTGAATCTTGAATTGCCAAAGCTCAAAATAAATGCATTTATGTAGTCTTATCCATAAAGCCAACCAATGTACTTATTTTTTATTGACTTGTTTGAAAACTTTCTTGACAAATGGAGCCACCTATTATTTTTTTGCAGTTTTGAACTGTGATAAGCCAGAACTTGCTGAACCCTTAGTCCACCTATGATTAATCATCTTAAGATAGTAAATTCTCTGAAGCATGTGTAGCCTGGTTTGGGTATTTTGCACATGACCAAAATATCAAATGGATGTTTCTACATATTGTTAAATTACAAAACTATCATTTTATTGACACTGTTGAATTTCCAAAATACTCTGCAAGTTGTCTTCCTTTCTGCCTTAATCAAACATACTGTTCCCACAAAATAAGCTTATCAGTATGAAAGATTCAAGATAATTGTTTTTTAAGATTCCCTATGCAGGCCTCCACACAGTTTGGGAAAAAAAGGCAGAGAAAAGATAAGCTTAAAATCCTTGAACAATGAAATATCCCTTCTACAGTTTAAAACTGTTTAATAAACTAAGTCGAATGTGTTTGCTGCAGACTAAAGGTGCACAATACAAAAGTTACTGTGGCTTTGCTGCTCTTTGGCACTTTGATAAAAACATTGAATGTATCAAAGCCTAAAACATGTTAGAACTAGTCATCCTCATCTGGCAAAGACTCTCTCATCCACTCAAAACAAGACCAGTTGTTGTAGGTATCATTTGGACAGTACAAAACATTTGTGTATTACCATACATAACTTATTTCTGAATTAAGTGATTTTCACCAATTTCATGAAACTATTTTTGAGAATGTGAAGGTGATTATTTTGTTGTGTCAGCATTTCCCTCAAGGACTGCATCACCATGCAGAAGCATGCATCACCATTTTGCTGCTTCAAAACAATTCTAAAAAAGTCTATTTTTTTTTACCCAAATGTTTGTTTTGAACACCTGTGTTTCTCCCTCTTTGGAAGACTTAGATCTTCAGATTGAAAGGAAACTTAAATTTTCAGACAGATCTGTTTTCTGTCCCTATGAAAAAGACATTATTTTAGGTAAAGGACTTACTCAAGGTCCTTTATGTAGGAAAATTAAATCCCGAGTTCTCTTATTTGCACAGCTAGTGAGCTTTCACAGGAGGTCCCAAGAAAAAGGGTAATAGATTTGGTTTAAAATTCCAGTAAGGCTGCTTTTACCAGTTCCCCCACTACTCCTCACTGTTGCACTCTTCTCCAACCTACTTACTTACCCTGATCACAATACCTTGCAGAGCAATGTTTCACCAAGGCCTACTGGGGGACTCTCCAACAGGGCCAAGGAACCCCAGTAACCCTGCTGCCACTTGCATCCCTTAAGCTGGCAGCCTGAGACAACTGAATCAAAATTGTCTCTGCTGACTAAGGCAGCATCAGGGCTTCAGGGAAGGGGTCAGAGGATGTCCCCCCACTGCCAACACGAAAGGAAGGATGTGATTTGTTTTCAGGTAAGCTCCCTAACTCTTACAGTGCTACACCACACTTACCCATACATAGGCTGTGGTTTGTGCTGTCACGGATGTGTTTCTTGCTTTCAGAGCCCTTAATTTCTAAACCACCTCTTCACTGTAAATAAGGATACTTAAGAAAGAACAGCAGATGTTCACTGAAACACTGTCTTCAATGCCTGCAAATGCAAACCTAAACTTCTGCTCCCCCATCCAATGCTTTACGTGCAAGTACAGCTTTTCCACCTACATCCTTTACATCCCAAGGATTAATGTTGAAGTCTATCAACACTTGATGAATATGTGAAAATTTGTAGTTCTCAAAAGCTTTCTCTGTTCAATAGCTGCTATTAAAGCATTATTCCTGTTGTACTATGTCCCTGACTGTTGCCAGAAGTGAGGTGTATTGCATGATTACCTATCAGCAAGAACCATCTCCACAGGACAAATCAGCTAGTGCCTTTACCAGAGACAAGATTTAACACAGAATTTGGAATTTATCAGTGAGAATCAGGGAGGAAAAGCAGTAAGAGAGGAGGGCATTGTAAGGTACAAAGCTACATATATTTATATATATTTGATTTATTCATACATTACCATGCAAGTATCAGTTTTGGCTTTAAATACATCACAAACCAAACCAGGCCCTAACTGGTGTTCTCTTATTGTTTTATTAGTGAGAGAAGATGCCATAACTCTCTCAGACTTGCTTCTCACTTAAGAACTACAGACACATGTTCCCACAACCACTTCAGTAGTTGGTGTAGTCACTGGATATATTTTCCATGTACTCTCCAAACTGGTATGTGGGTGTTTGTGTTTGTTTTTGTTGAGTATACTTCATCCACATATCAGGAGTACCTCAAAGAAGAAATACTATTTATTTGAGAATTCAAGTTGAAAGAAAATCACTGTGCAGAACCTGAAGTAGAAAAACAACCTATCTTCTTTCCCAAAATAAGCAGACAAAAAATGCTGTAATAAATTACAACAAAGTAATATTAAACAATAGGATTTTAAGAGCTTACGAATTTCCGTATGRTTCTTGTAGTTGGAATGAAGTAACCTACAGAAAATATCTATATAAACATGTGGAAATCCTACCTTTCCCAATTTAAAAAGCATATACATATATATGTAAAAAGAAATTATACATGTATACATACACACACAACCCTTCTTTATCACAAGTTCCTGTTTATTTCTGATGTATCAAAATTTCTCTTCTAGCCTTAAATCAAAACTCTGAGCCTAGACAAAAAGTTTAAAAGCATGACTGAATTTTTCAGGAACCACGAAATGTGCATCCCCCTCACAATGCCCAGGCCCTGCATTCTCTAGGCACCTGGGATCTGAGTTGATCTCTAAGGCACAAGTAGTCACTGTACCCCTGTGCAGCCTTTTGCAGCCTGGTCTCTCCCCCAAGCTAGACATAATTCATTAGTGCTTCAGGCTCTTTAGCTGGTATGAATTTGCAGTGCATGAGCATCCTCCCTACCCTCCTCTGCCACTGTAGGCAGATCTGGACCACACACTTCCCCTGCCACAACTATCTAACCAAGGACAGGGAACTGACTTGACCATGACCCACACACCTGCGCAAAGAGAAACTGCACAGAAGTGGCAAAGCTATTTTCCTTCTATAGTTTGTCTTTCTTCTATAGGCTTCATAGTGGCTTTAATGGCTTTATAGATTGTCAGGATGGTACTGTTAATACACCAATCGCATTATTTTGCCAGCATCATATACTAATTTTTCCATATTGGTACAGTGATGCTGGTTTAGATAGCGCCTTTCTTTCCCACTGCCACAGAACCAGCCCCTGGAGCCTGGGTGTCAGACATGCAGGCTCATTTTGTGAAACTTACCTGGAGCTTGCTCCCCCTGCCCAGTGCAGCAAATGTTTGCAATCCTGCTGTGTTTCTGGCTTTTATTATAAAACTATTCAAGTGGCGCCACAATTACAACCAGCATAGACAAGTGATTTCTGTAGTTTATACACAGGGAATCAATGCACAAGGGAGTACCGAAGGAGGAGAAAGGAGATTTAAAGCACACTTTATAGGGCACTTGAGAATTTTCTTGACGATCTTAACAATAGGTCAAGGATGTTTCTGGCTCTTCTGGTATAAATACTAAAAACATATTATGCAATGGAGAGGATGTGTGGTACCTGCTAAAAACTCCACTACCCATCATTCTCCCCTACCCCCCAAATCATTTCAGGATGAATCCTATCCCAGCAACAACAATGGAAAGAAACGATCATACACTATCCCTGCTCTATGGGAAAATTAAATTTGTTAATTTTGAAAGTTCTGAGCTTTCATTGTTTTGAAAACTTGCAGTTTTATTTAGTATTTTCCTAAAAGCTCCAGATCCTGGAAGCAAAAGACTATCTGAAAACATCTGCTTCACAGACTCAAAGCAAGCATTTGAGAAGCAAGCAATTGTTGGGACGGTTTGGAAACATGAACCCAAAGGTTCAAATCATGAGCAATGCAAAAGAAGTCCAAAAGTATTCTTTAAAAACTCATACTTTTAACCCAATCTCACAGTATTATAATGGTCCACCTCATGATTTTTAAATGCTCACAACTGACTACGCTATGTGTCAAAAATAGTACTGCTTGTCTCATTGAATAGCCATAATTTACAACTTGCATATGTAACATAAGAAATGAATCACCACTTCAGAAGCTACTTTCAACCTTTAGTTTGTAACAGGATAAAATGCTCTGCTAAGGTCTGCTCCAAAAAGCTTGCCAATGTCTTTTCTGTTGGTTTCCACATTTTGCCCTTTGTGTGTTTGTTTTTGCAGTGCACATACATAAATGGAATGACCACTTTTCCACAAAATTAGTTAATACTGCATCACATCTCTGACACTTCATGCTTATCAGATAGTAGTTTGTCTTTTTCCTACACCTACCACTTTATTTTAAGTCTGCCCAAAGAGGTACTGCAGATTCYTAGAGCTGAGATGTGTGTATCTAAAGATCTCCTATGCTGCCACATGAAAAATTGGACACGTACACAAAAGCACGTATCTCTTTGAATATAATGTGCTCATCCTCATGGCTGGGAGTTCTTGATGCATAATCTCATACAGAGCTGTGAGCCAGGGATATATTGCAGTAATTTCACTGCTCGTTCCACAAGGACAAGTAAAACAGAGGAACTTCAAATGAAAGAGGCTTGCATGTCCACAGGGAGACTCTAATTGGATTCCAGAATTTTAAACCTGTCTCCAAATGCAGAGAAGCAGAGAGTGAGTCATGGGCATCTCCACAGAGCACGCAGAGGTGAAATTAGCTGTGAAGATGAGGGGTATGTGGGCATAAGAACTGGTTTAAAAACAAACACTTTTGTAGTGCAAAAAAACAAGYGGAAGTAATGTATCTGTATGGCTCCTAAGAGCCTCATAGCTCCTAAGAGAGGATGAGGACCCAGAACAGAGCAGCTGTAGTACAGTAATTGCCACATACAGCATCACCCTAAAAGTAGCAAACTGCCAAGGCATCTGAAAATAGGTAAYGCTGGGTTAGTCTCACTGGCACAGCTGCTTTGCATGATGTCACTCAAACCACCCAGCCATAAGACCACGGAAACCAGGCTAGCGGTGTACAAAAGAAGTGTCTAGGCACCGCTTTGCATGCTCAGGGTGGCAGAGACACAGAGAGATGACAGCGTGTATACACTGGGCGCCACTGGGATATACCTATCCTTAAGGTTATTTGCAGCATGATGTATAGAAGTCTGAGGGCAAACCAAGCTTTGTGTCCTTACCCAGAAACACACCATCCTGGACATCTGCTCTGTGCAGATCACTTGAACACTCCCCCTCTAAATATAACACAGGTTTTTGGACTTCAGGTGCTCCAATGCCTGGTCAATTCAAGATTGCTTTAAATGTGCTCAATGATGCCATTAAGTCTTTGGTCCAGAAAATTGCAAGAGTTCAAAAAACCACAAGTAAACAGAAGAAATGTAGCTCTTATGAAGACTAGTTACATAGGCYCAGATTAGCATCCTTTCTGCAGCATGACAGCAAAATAAGTAAAGCACAGAGCTGGCATTTGATTAAAAAAAGATTTAAAGCAAAAAAAAAACAAAAAAMCCCACACCTTTCCAGTTTACATGAATGCACTCCATAACAGAAAGGGCCTGAGGACATCCACATGCTCCTACTGAGCATGACTGCAGAGATAATGACTCTTTAGAATCAGACAGACATATAATAAGAGATTTACAGTAAGACAGTGTAATTCCTGCAGTTATTCCTATGCACTGTGTTACATTCTTCTTACAGGGATACAAATGTCCCACAATATAAAGAAAAGACGTCAGAGCACAGTAAATGGTTTCTTCAACCCATTTATCAATATGTTCACACATCAACGCATGCTGAACTCTGGGAGTCAGCATCACCAACAATAAATACAGGTTAAACCAACCACAACATATCTAGTTGTTCTAGGAAAAGTATAACTATGAGTATATCTTACTGGTGTGCCTGTACCATCCTATTGTCATGCTCTGGAGCAAGCAGGAAAGCCACATCATTAAAACTTAATTCTCTCTAAGGACCACAGAAGTGAAAGAAAACTGACCAAGAACAACAGCATGGCTCTAACATTATTCAGGAAAGTGCGAGGAAGCTTTAATCCTTTTGGTGCAGTATAGCACAATGCACTTTTTTTTTTTTTTAACTTCTTCAAAAGAGTTGAGCACTGATGGAGTATTACAAAAGACAGAAGAAAAATTAACTACAGTTTTTTGCTCCCAAATTTAGCCTTTTCTGTTCTCATAATTATCTGCAGCGTGCCATTTATACCTTACCTGCATTAGAGGATTTTCTGACATTAATAATCATTTCATCTTCATCACAATTCTGTAAAACAATTCACGATCAGAAAAGAAAAGGCTCCCAGAAAAATACATGGCCAAAACAGACAACACTAAGTCTGTTCAGCTGCCCTCTCACCAGCAGGCTTTTCAAATCTTCCAGAATTCATAGTTTCAGTTCAGAGATCTGGAACAGAAACTAGGATGTAGGTATAACAGTTAAAACTGTACAGATTAGCACTGCTTCACCAATGCACCAGCATTTGTCGCATTTGAACCACTATGGCCAGCAGAGACATAGAAGAAAAATGCTAAAGCCTTCCCCAGTTTCACTTCCCTAAGTGACCAAAGCCCTTCTGACAGTGCAAGTCAAGATAGGCTCAAAAGGTTATACATCAAGGAATGTTTTCTTCCTTTTACTCCAGAAAATACTGTATGCTACAGCCTGACAACCTGGAGTTTCTCCATGTCCCACAGCTGACAGACAAACCTAGAGGTGCTCTGAGGCAYCTCCCACTCTCATACCCAGAATTCACTTTTGCCTACTAGCTGATACATTATGTAGCTTTTACATGGATGCAATAGAAGACGTCCTGAAGTGTTCTCTTTTTGTGAACCTGACAGTCACATCCACACATCTCAGGACCAAGTTTGCTACTCCAATATGTCTAGCAAATTGAGGAAGTCCACAAACAAAAGGGAGAGCATCCCTGTGGAAAAGCCTTTAACCTCCACCTCTGGAACAACTCTAAGATGAAATCAGAGGTGCAACAATCTATTTAAACAGAGAATTATTTTCAGAACATATGTTAAAAGAAATACAAATTCTCTCATGGATTAGAACCTTCCTTGGGAGAAGCAGCGTTTATCACAATTCAGCCTTCTGTGACATCCCTGGGAAAGTGCAGCCAGACAGCCTCAATTTTAAAAAGATGGTGAATTAAGATCAACTTGTTCTCAGTGCAGAGAATTTTACCTCTCCAAATAATTTCTCTTCATCTAAATCCTCATCTCTATGAAAAGATTAAATAGAAGGACTTAAAAAAGATGTCTCTTTATCCTACCATACACAGCTGATTAGCTGCATTGCAAATGAGGGATGAAAACCTAGTTAAAATTAATGCAGGYGTCATACTCTTGGCACACAGGGACAGTAACTTTCTGGCAGTCCTCTCTACTCTTCAGAGGGATGCAGAGTCCAGGGACTTCTGCAGGGACTTCCTGAACCTAAGGTGCTCCTGCCTCTACACAGAAACTTGCCTATCCAATGTAGATAAAATCAGTGAGGTCTTCCAGCCCCACTGAATACTGTATCAAAGGCAAATCTTGCCTGACATCCTGTGGCGAAATAATAGGCTTATCTTTGGCTGAAATACAGTATTTTTAAAACAACGTTATTTCCAGTCACTGACAAGAGACAGGTAYGACAATACCCGGGCTCACTAGCATTGCGCACTCCAGCAAGTCAGGAATTACATAGCAACCCCTTGCAGCAAGACCAACATTAAGGCATAACCATACTCCACTCTACTCAGAGGGCAAATGTTCCAGTTGCGTGAGATCAATGGCTCCTTTCAAACAAAGACATACACAACAGCAATAAAAATCAGTGTAGATGGGCATTTGCCCTCAAGGACCACACTTATAATAGCCATCCTTCTTGGCATACCCAGAGATCAAGAATTCACAGAAAACCTCCTCACTACCTTGCAGCTATTTTTTCAGTGCCAGATCTCTGGCATATTAATGAGACAAGAGTGATGCAAAACAGGGAGAACAATTCACGGCAAAGCTAGCTCTGCCACTGGGGCTCCCTTAGCTATTAGGGATAGCTATTACCCAGCCTGATCTGGTGCACAGAAAAAGAGTGGTTCAGGATTCAGGCTTGCCTGATCCAAACCCTGCAGATGTGAACAACCAGTGCTGTGAGTTGGCACCCAGGACATGGTATCTGCTGAAGGCAATACTCCTCAGTGTTAACACAGCAGCATTGCTCTGAGCACCAGAGATCAGTGGGACACACTGCCTTTCAGTAGTCAACAGCCTCTGAGTATTTCATGGCTCTGTAACAGTCCACGCATAAGCGTGTGCCTCAAAAGTTCTTTAAAATGCAATCAAGACAGAGAAATCTGATCTGCTTAATCTGTTCACTTTTATACTATGCCTTAAAAAACAGCAGTCTTTGCCCTTAAATTCTTGATATTTCTTTTGCCTGTGGATGATGTTATTTTTCTTCTTTTATCTACTCTCATCCTTCCTTACAAAGGAAGTTAGTAGTAGCCAAGCAATTTATTAGATTGAAAACTCAGTCAACCCATCAGCTGAACAGTCTTTCATGGCTGTGTGAAGACTACTTATCATGTATGAAGAGACATGCTTATCAACTACCAATTACCTTTTCCAGATTAAGGGTTCTTCTACATTAGCATTTTAGGGCAGATCAGGAGTGCTCTTTTTAAATAAATTACCCTCACCCCAGTTTGATTTACTTTGCAGAGCAGTCTTGGAGCATGTGAACTGGATTCCTTTTGAATGAAACTAAAGCAAAATGAGATGAGGTTCCAAAACCTCATCTAAAGCGCTTCAACCATTAACAGGCATGCAGTCCACAGGACCAGACTACAGCTAATCTAAAATAGAACTTTTACTTTTTAGTAATCCAAAATAGAACTTTTAAACCATTAACCTCTGAAGGGGAACCCTGGGTTCTCCACACCGACTGTTTTGCCCTACAGACCCATGCCTATTGCACTGTGTGGCTTTCCAACCTAGGCACAGCCTCGGAAATTTGGGTCAGCTGGCACATTGTTCAATATGAAGGAAAGCAGGAGGGAGGAGTACAGCCATCCCCCAGTCAAAGACTTGGCATGTATTTGAAACTGGAACAGCTCTCAAAGGAGGTAAGTTGTAAGGAAACAAAATGGCTCAGAGGAATTATTGCCAGGTCTTTGCAATGGCTGTCATCTGTCTCCCGATATTTGTTGTTTTTCCTTCTAAACTCTAAGTCTCAATCATATGATTATAAGAAAACATTAGCTTTTACCCTAAAAGAACTGAAAATTTAAACCCTGTGGTCAAGAGAATTCAGAAAAGAAGAAAAAAGGAGACAGCATTATTAATTTTTAAAACATCTTCACTCTGTAATGTTTTCTTAATGTTTGTGATTATATGCTGCAGAAGCACATGATTCAAAAAGGTCTGTTAAAATGACTTCTAAACACTAAAATAACTAAGCAAAACATCCCTAATAAGCACAATTCACTCAGCAGAATATTTCTTGCTGCTGAGCAAAGGTATATAGCACATGCATTAGTCAAAGTCCCGTCAATCAGGTCATCTCCACTGTCCAAATACAACAAACCTGCACAAGAGACAAAATTCTGGCAAAAACTTTGAAAGATTTGATTGTGCATGGGTTTGCTTTCATGCACTTAGATATTACGTTAAGATAACTTCCTGCTTTTGTGTACCGATTTACTTAGCTATTAAACATTGCAATTAAGAATTAAGAGCCATGCTATACAGTTTTATAATTTAGGGCACTTGTTAAAGACAGCATCCTTCACACTGAATATTAAATAAGGTATAAGAACAAACTCCAACCTTTCCAGCCTATGAATCAAACATATTATTTCTGTAGAGTCAAGAGGACTCAAAGAATTAATTGCTTCTCTTCGAGTCCTAGCTCACTGATAACATTCAGATGGTGCAGAGGGCAGGGAAAGCAGGTGTACAGACCCTGCCAGAAATGCCTCAGATGTGCAAGGGGTGCTGCAATTAGAAGCAAAAGTCACTCTCTCCTCCCTCCTGGTCTCTTTGTAGCACAGACACCTCATGTGGGAAGGAAAATGGTTGCAGACAAGTGCATTGCAGGGAAGTTTTCCCTGTTAGCACAGGACTTGGGCTCGTTTATCAGGGAGGTAGGTTAACTTATGATAGGACAGCATTAAGTTCCTATCCCTTTCCCTTGGGGCTTCCCACAGCTGAGCATGGGGCAGCCCAAAATGTCTCTTACTTCCTTCCCCAATGTACACAAGGTAACCTCCAAGGGGAGCCCAAGCAAGTGAAAGTGGGACAACACCACTGCAAAGCACTCTTAGCTCATCTGGGAATAGTAACAGCACAAGGCGGYATTATCTCATTCATGCTTATTCACACCACTAGGTTTGAACAATCCATATTTTAAATTCATAACCACAAAACCACAGTCACTCCTGAGGGCAATTGTTTGGAGACTCTAGGCCAGAAAATGGATGCCCCAAGCTATTGCTTATCTCTAACAGAGGTTCAGCCACAGCATGTTGCCCTACCATGGATGTCTGGATGACTTTGCAGTAGAGGTCAAAAAAATGTAATAAAGGAGCCACAGTTTTCTGCAGAAACTTCAGTGTATCACTAATAATCTTCCCAAAATGTATCAGTGAAGGCAAAGCCTGGTCCTACCCTTCCTTCTCGCTGGCCATTTGCAATCTGCTCTTTCACGTGCTCTCAAAAGCCCTAGGACCCAAGAAGGATTTGCTTCTTACTCAGCCATGGCACAGGGTTGTTTCTTATAGTCCTGATCTAGCCTTCATTCTTTAACAAAAATCCCATTTGATATGTGTGGCTTCTCTCCCAGCTGCTTAATTTACCTTCCCAAATTTAATTTTACTGCAAGAAAATGAAAAAAGCAATTAAAGGAAAAACTATTCTCAATAACAAAATTTTATAAAGGTCTGAAGAAGTTTCGGGAGGAAATCAGGAAAAAAAGTCTACAGCAGTGAATCTGCTTAAGTTTGTGTAAATGAAGACGTTCCCCTTGACACAAGTGTAGTAAATCTGCAAATACAAATGAGAAAAATATGGAAATAGAACAGTCTGTTACATTGCAGCTTCATTAATATTTCAAGTCTCTCTTGCTCCAGTGCTCTGTGCAAGAAGAGAAGGAAAAAGCCCTTCACAAAATAAAAGCGAACAAGGTACAGCAGCACCATCTCAGTCTGTCTCTAGAGAATGTTCCAAATCTGCTTGGGAAGACTGTCTGCTTTTCATAAAAGTTGCTACAGATCCTATATAGTTGATTTTAATGTACTATATGGGAAGTGGTCTTGCTCTCAAGGATGAGAGGAGTAAATCAGTGAATCAGCTACATGAGCCCATAATTACAGCAACAGGAGTGAGAGTAAGGCTAGGCCTTYGGACCACACTGAACTCTCTCTACTATACTCTAGCAGATATTTTCAGAGTTGAAGATCATCCACATTCTTTCTTTTCTTTTTTTTTTTTTTTTCTTAGGAACTTACTTCATTGAAATGGATTCTGCAGTAGCACCAGTGGCCCCCACTCAGAAACTTGACATAAACATGCTTGGGTGGTTTCTAAACTAGCACATCCACAATGTGCATCAAGAAACACAAGAGCCAAAACCCTAGCCCCTAGAGTTGAGGCTTTGTGGAGCTTAGGGCCACAACCACTCATATGTCCAGTGATTAATGGGGGTATGGGGAAGGAGGCTATATGACTTAATCATTTATGCTAGGCACTGAACAGCACACAACAGAAGAATAGCTACTTTTCTAAAGACCTACTAAAACCTTTATTTTAGAGTCTGCACCAGAACTTTCTCAGATTCAAGTAACACAGTCTTCCCACTATGTCTGGAATACAAAGAAGCAAGAAGAACTGGGGAAAAATTGTCTTCAGCCATGCAAAGCCATGCAGCTGCATAGCTGGTAAATTAGATACAGAAGTGTTTTGCCTTTGCAACTTAGCCAGGTACTTTCAGGTGCTGAGCCCAAGATACATGTAATGGCATTTCAGATAGCCCTGGGAATACACTAACAGGGGAGTTCAGCTTCTGCCTAGAATAATTTTGTACTTCACCATTAATTACTTGAATGAGTCGAACATTTCAAGTAGGTACTTGCTGATCAGAAAAACTAACAATCTTCATCAGTCAGCACTCAGGAAAATTTTCACATGCAAAACTTAGAGGTTCTRTCAGCCTGCTGAGGACAGCAAATTCTCCCCAGCAGAAGGAGCAAGCACCTAAGTCAGGCAGAGCTTATTTTCCAGTGATTATCAAACAGCTTTTGTTAAAAGACTGTCCCCAAACCAGTGAAAGAAACTCCCTTCCCTTCTCTTTATTAGTTCTCCCTGTGAGACAGGAAATCTGACAGATGGGGTCACCTTCTTAGAAACAATGCAGGCTTTTCAGTCCGCAGTCACACTTGATGTCATACGCATTCCTGGAAACCTTTAATTCCATGCAGATCTCTTAAATCCACTGCCTTCACTCCCTAAATCATGCATGTTTTGGAGATACTAGCTGTCTCCTGTCCCATGCTAGAACAACACACAGCATCACAGTGTTCAGATCAGGAACTGCGGATCCTGGATATAATACACTAAGGTGGAAGGAAATGGCAAGTACTGGCCTCCTTCACTAATGCCTGCAGTCAGAGCTATCCATACACACCTGAGAACAGAGCTGAGCCCAGCTCAATATTCTGAGCTTCTTGTTGTAGACTCCTCCACTTGTTCATCCCTGTTTCAGGTAACTTCCTCCCATGCATCAGCCTAGGGCTTTACAGTTACATTAAAACTAGAAGACTCTGAGGAAAACATGAAAAGTTCTACAGCCTATTTGTAGCATAAGAGTTTTTCGGGCCATCGAAATGCAGTCATTCTGAAACATGTCAATCCAGATGTTTAAGGAGGGATTTGACATTCGTGAAAAATCACAGGTCCCAAATCACCCTGAATTAGTTTATTTCTAATTAAGACATTGCAAAACAACAACAAAAAAGTTATGTACCTTTTGATATCAGGTATTTGTTGTTCTTGTTTTAATAACAGAAACCCATTCCTACTACGCAAAGCCAAACTTTTGCTGTCACATGCCCTTTTTGTAGCTCTTTACATATACAAGACAAACCGGACAAAGCAGATGAAGGAAAAGACGTTTTTCTGCATAAAACAGTTAAAGATCTACTTATTTATTCCAGAACTATCTTGCCTCTACTTTCAGCTGTTTAGTCTTCCTCTCTTCCAGAAATTCGCATTTATCCTATCTAGCTAAGAGAGGCCAGGTGCATGGCATATTAAAGAGACAATATGCCTACTGCCTGCAGCAGTCATATCCACTTCTGCCAACAATAGATCTACCTCATATACAGTAAGATGTTTTTCAGCACTTTTGTGGAATGGGAAGATTTCCCTGCAGCTTCAGAATATGATCATGTTTTAAAAACAAATTTAGAACATCAATAGAGGCTGTGCAAGATCCAGCCATCCTTCCTCAGAGACAAACTTCCATTTGTTAATATTAATGGAAGGTTCCTTGAGTGATGAAGCCTTATCAATAAAGCATGTACATATGTGGTTACCTCTGTATGTCAAGACACATTTTGACCTCCAAACATTTTGATTCCTAAAAAAATATTTGCAAGTTTTTGAACCTTCCACATGCCTCAGCTCTGTTTTAAGAGAGATTATTTCCTTTCGTTACAACAGAAAGGAAGATCAAATCCCATTTGCTTCTGGCCAAAGCAGGAAATGGAATGGAAATAACTAACAGAAAGCTCAGGACCTGCTCATGCATAAAAAAACCTCCATTCTCTTCACCTGGATCACGACTCAACCTTAACTAACTCCACTTGCATGCCAAGGATAGCATTCCTAAACAAACACAAATTCAGCTGGGGAATTAGTTGAGAGAAGTATACCAACTGCTCATCCCTAATGCCCTGACCACTCATATGCAAATACTCTCACTCAGATGAAAGGTGAGGCTTARTTTGTTTTCCTCAGATCCCTTTCCAAACAGTATCAGTTAAGTAGGAAAGCTCCTTTTATACTGGCAGAAGAAAATCCATCCATCCTAGAGTCATACTTGTAAAATTGCAGCACTTTAAATTCAGTCCTTAGCTTATGATGGCATAGCTTTCCAATATAGACAGGCTCTAAGTGATTCATCTAGAAAGACAAATACTATTTTTGACATTCATGTCTTATGAATTATTAACTGGTTTTCTGCATCTAGATAGATTTTGCATGAAAAGGAATTTTTGGCAGCTACCTTGAGGGCTGAAAGTTGTACAGACTGAAAAAGAACTCAGGAAAATTACCTAGAAATATTAATGGACATATTGGCTGGTGCTCTATAAAAGAGTAAGTCCTGTTAATCTATGGAAAGTCATAAAAGTAGGTACCAAGAAGAGTTTTCAGGAGAGTTTTCTTTCTAGGAAAAAGAATTTCTCTCTTTTGGAACATGTTTTGTCATCACATGATTTTGTTGTGGTAGTGCTTCTCCTCACAGAAGCAGCAGAGAAATGATGTTCAATGCTTGCATATATTTTAAACTGGAAAATAAGTGAAGTGGGTCGTCAATGCTACTGCACAACAGTAAGTGAATCTGTTAATAAAAAGTGAAAACACTACTGAAATGAGCAATATTTCAAAATGTTTAGCTAAATTATTTTCACATTTAAAGAGCTTTAGCAGCCAGTAAGAAGAACTTAGGCAATCCAAATTAAACTGGATGTATGTGTACGAACATTTGTGTGTGTGTATGTGTCAAAAAAATCAAACTGACACACAGAAAAAGATGAAAGAGGCAGAGGAGGGTGTAAACATTTTAGCACTGTGTGGTGTAAACAGCTTTTCTGCCAGGAGAGTAGGGGAAAAAAAGGGAATAAAGCAAACAATTTATTCTATTTTAAAACATCTGCTTACAAAGGATTCAGCATAATATGCCAATTTGAGAGAGCGATTACAAATCCAAGGGAGCTATGACCAAAACACAGCCCAGTGGAAATCACATCAATACAATGCCAGCTGTTTTGTGGACAATGCATTCAGCTCRTGATGCCTGTCCATATACACCCAGTAAAAGTGGACTCACTTCACCAGCCACCCTGGAGTGACATGCCCATCAGCTGGGCCGGTGGTACCATTTCTCACTCTTTCAGGAGGCCCCTGACATCAGCTCAATTCACCCTTAACAGGCCAGCACTAGCCAGGCTAGGCAACTGCTGTCTGCAACACCTCCCCTTGGGTCAAGTAACACTCTTCCTGGGCAGCAGGGACAGAAGGCAAGCACAAACCTCCACCCCTCTGTGTGATGGCAGCAAAGCAAGGTACAACAGCCAGGCCCACTTAAGTCCATGTAAAGGGATTTTTTCTTTCTCTCTGTGAAAATTATACAGTCATATGCCATTCCATAGCATCTCCATCAGGGGCGTGTCAGCATCATCACTACGACATCAACTATGGCTCAGTGGGACAAATCCATGAACCACCTTATCTAGGATTGCCACAGTGGTTGCCATTTTTAGCCAGATTAAAGTTATGAGGAACATTAAGTGGCCCTTGTTATTTTTTATTTTCTCCCATGCTGCATGTGCTTACTTTCACTCATGGGAATGTAAACATATGAGGATACTTTTAATAGGTTTGAGGGCATTTTGGTGTCATTTTGAAGACTGATTTGTTATGGGCACCAGTGATCCATAAGATCTGGAGTTGAGCAAGATCCTGACGGAGAGCTATGTCAGCATCATATACAAATCAGAGCTATATCACAAAGCTAAAGACACACACCTTCACCAATGCCTGTTTTTCCAACATGTTCATAAACCCCCACAGCATCTTTAGGTAATTTATGCCAGTGTTTAACCCTGCAGGTTTTGCCCAAACTTTGGGGGACACCTGGTCTGTGTATCCCCAAGCCTTACCTGTCAGGAAAGATCTTTCTACATGATTCATTCAAGCAGAAAATTGTTACGGTTCCATTGCTGGTCGATAGAGGATGAAGTTTCCATAAACGGAATGCTTGTGAAAAATGGTAGTATAATAAATGTGAACTTAACTCATTTTTCCCCCTTTCTTCAGGAAAAAGGAGTTATTTTTATTCCTGTCACTTTTGTGAAATCGTCTGACATCTGCTACAACCTCAGGTTTAAAAAAAACTTGGAATAGAAACAGTAGCTTTAAGTACAGAATTAGATAAGCAGTGGAAGGCTAGGTAATTCTGCTGTGGCAAAGATCATGGTAAAAATACTGAGCTTTAGCACCATTTTCTTTCCCCTGTGTATCTCCATATATATATTTAAGGGAGGATCAGCACCATCATTGTCGAACAGGGGCTGGTAAGAGGGAAGAAAATGGGGGCCTGGAGTCACAGCAGTTGCCAGAGGGAAGCACAGAGTAGGAACTTCATCTAGGACTTCGGAGGAAAGGTTCAGTTGCCTCTGGGGGTCCTACAGACCTTCGCTGAGACAAGGGCCAGGGCTCCCCGATCAGCACGTTTTCTGCTGAGCACTGGCCATGCATGCTGTCTCTTCATCTCTCCTCACAGAGCTGCAACAGCTCCCAATAGCCTGCAATATGGGTTTTCTGTGCTTTCCCTCCTGGTGGGCTTTTCAAGCCAAAGGCTACACCACCAGGTCATGACTGTCCGTGTTCGAGCTCCTCCAGCCTCCTTCCCCCATAAGGAAAGAGGAAGACCACCCAGCACCTCTGTCACATTTGCACTCCAGAGCAAGGTAAAGCTACTGAATCTTCTGCCCAGTAACCTCTGCAGAGTCCGCTTCTGTTAAACCTGTTTATGCTGCTTCAGCATTTTTTGTGAAATACCATTAGCATGCTAGGCCCAAGGGCACATTTAAATCTTAAATACACTGTTGTGCATGAATGACCAAGAGCAGATTTTCTTGCTGTGTAATACTTCCAGTGGAGATGACAGTTGAGATATAAAATAAGATTCTGATGCAGGTTGTGTTTTGAGCGTAACATTCTTTATTTTTTGTCTCCACAGATAATTGGGAGAAAAACTAGAGATGGGTGTCACCCAGTGCTCCAGCTTTGTAGATAGGGGTGGTAACTGCATATATCAGGTGAAAAGACTCTGCAGTGATGGATGCTTGAGAAATGCTCTTAAAAAAA
The DNA here is from genome assembly GCF_003343035.1 of Apteryx rowi. NCBI lineage: Eukaryota > Metazoa > Chordata > Aves > Apterygiformes > Apterygidae > Apteryx > Apteryx rowi. Next base: position 1,934,407 of record NW_020450196.1, on the reverse strand, counting down.
CATTATCTTTTTTGCACACAAAGCAGCAGTTCCTACAATTTGATTTGGAGGCAGGGTTAGAAACTGGAGCAGACTGTTAAAGCCATCAACAACTCAGAAGGGTTACACAATATCCAAGTAAAGGGCAATTTAGATTAAGGTCAAATCTTCACCCTTTCAATTATATAATATCAATAAAAGAACATGTGGGAATGATGCCAAATGTGAATACTGTATCTGACAACCAAGCTAAAGTGCACAAAGAGAAGGAACTTCCCTACCTGCAGTGGAAATAATCCCCTTCATAGATAAAAGAAATATCTTTTCCAAAAATAGTCTTTATTCCTGGATCAAAGGACACTCACCTCTCCTGACTGCAAAATGTACCACTGTGCACTGAGAGGGAAGAAAAAAAAAAAAACACAACAACAAAAACAACCAACATCACAAACACACACACACACCCTTGGCGGTACCACCCCTCCAAGATATGTTTTTAAACAACTAGTTTGGGCACTATCCTCAGCTGGCTCCACTCTGCCATCCCTGAAGAGCCACAACACCTTGCAAACAGCTCTTTTTCCACTTTCCCCCATCTGCTCAGCAGCTTCCACCCTCACAGGAGGAGGGGGATCATCCAGTCCAACGTAAGCAACACAAAGCACAGCAGCCACCCTAGGAAAAATATGGCATTGGACAAATTCCCAAACTAACTCACCTACCTTGTGGCAATACATGTGTACCAACTACTGTTTGGGGGATGAGGGCAAAAGAAAATAAAGAAAGAAACAGGCAGAACTGGTGTGAGCTCCAGTTCCAGTCGGAGTCAGTGGACAGAGATAGGTGCTTTCACCAGAGAAGCGAGCAGGCCCATTAGGTTTTTGTTCTTGTTTCCCAGTACAGTAGGGAGGCAGCATGAGGCTCCTAAGACCACAGTCAGGACAGCCAGGCTTTAGTTATAGCTTCACAGTTTGACTCAGGGATCAGATTTAATGCAGTTGTTAAGAGTAAGTATTTAAATGAAACTGAACTACTGGTCTAGGTTGCTAAGCATGCACAGGTCTCACTTAAAGTTAGTGGGACAGCTAGGAACATATTCTATAATATGGGATGGATACAGATTTGGAAAATACTGGTACCACTATATCACTAGCCACATTCTTCATCAGTAAGAAGAGAATAATAATAATTGGTTAACTTTATTTTGAGAATTCAGCAAGTGTAGAAAACATGTATAAAGGAGTATTCCTTTACCCTCCTGTAAAAAGTGTAAAGAATGTAAAAAGGAATTTTATGTTCTTCTACAAATGTGTAGTGAGAACACCTGCAGAAGATCTGGCGAGGAGTCAGTGACTGGCAGAGTATGTGGTAGCAGGCCCAGCATGTGAGACTACTCACTGACCAAATTCCCATCAAGGCCAGGCAGGCGTATTTCATTTTGTCCACAACCTCTAGCTGCTTCCCRGGCAGTAACTACTCAAGGTTAGCACAGCTGAGGTAAGGAAACAGTTCTAGTAGATTTAAGGGGCCCTTAGGAGCAAGGAGTTGAGTCCCACCTGGGCATCTGACCCATGTGTCGAACTCGTACCTCCAGCAGCCTCCCATCAGCAACCCCTCATGAACCTTGAGTGTCTCTCTACACTGGTATCCAACCCTTTCTTGCCTGCCTTGTGGTCACAAAGGGCAACTTAAGAAATACTTGGCTAGATGAATGACAGTCTAGAAAAGCACTTGAACAAGAGATGAACTTCAGCCATACTTAAATTCTCACTGATTTCAATGAAATTGCTCACACTTGGGGGCTTTTCGGGATCCTGCTAATCTGCAGACACTCTTTGATGATACTTTCAAAACACTACATATGAAAATGCCCATTGTTTTCAACCTCTGCCTCATCACTAATGCACTCTTCTTGCAAATGAACCTATGTAGACAGAAAGACTTGAACCAGCGCAGAATACCTTTGAAGCCTTGAGGATTTTGAGCTACCTGGGCAATAGCATAGCACAACTGGAGCCTTATTTGTTTCTTATTAAAGACTAAGGTCATTCTTTTAATCTCTTACTGCGTACTTTACAGGTTGCCTTGCAAAAGAGGAAAGCACTCTACTTTCCATCTAAAAGGCTGGGCACGTAACAAGCTCCTGACAACACACTGGAAGTCTTCTTTAGCCGTTTCTTCCAGTAACAATCCTGTGTTTTCCATAAAAATACATATGCAGTTGACTCCTACCTTGGTTAAGACCAGTTAAATTAAATCCTGTTGTATCATAAAAGCAAAATACAAAGGTAGAAAATAAATTGAATTCTAGGCTTTGAGTCAAATCATTCCATTCACACTGCTATTTAAATGTCAGTCACTGGTTCCCTAGGGAATCCCAGCCATGGCTATTCCCAAGGTTTTTGTTCACTTCTTTCCCTATAGAATCACTGCTTTGTGAAAGCTTAGTTTTGACCCTGCCTCACAAATGCCATATTATGCAATGAATGTAGCCACATGGAAACAAAGCTCATGCTATTTCAAAACAACTCTTTCCAAATGCCAATTTCCAAATTGGACTGTCAAATCCGTACCACTCAAAGCCATTCAAGTGTTCTTAAAACTACACACAAACCTGCAGAAATAGTTCCCAACTTCCCCTGACTTCTATAAACTCCAAAGTACTTCTTCTGAACTTGATGGTGCTGCACCAAGGTAAAGCCATTAGTGTTTTTTCTGAATGGCAACGGGTGAATGCTCCACTCTAGAAGAAGCAAAGTTTCCTCCTGCTTTTCAATGCCTTATTGCTATCGCTGCTGGTACAAGGAATTGACAGGCTTGAACTTCCTGTTCTGCAACAACTTTTAGTTAAAAAGAGAACGGCAGCACTTAATACTGCCAGAAATCTTTATTTTTTAACTGGAATTGTAGTTTGTAATAATATTACATACTGATAATCATRAAGTCTGCATGTATAAGGCATACTAATGTTACAAGAATAATAGCATTAACAATAGAAATTAAACCAAGGTCTGCAGAAGGCTAAACTGGGCTAAAAGACACAGCAACCTCAGAAATAACTTGAAATTGTTCCCAGTATAATTCCTGGCTATGTTATGACAGACCAGTTGGAGTTCTAATGTGAATAAGAACCAAGGGAACAACTCAGAATTTTTAAAACTTTGAATCAGTTGTTTGGTCTTATCCAAAAAGCTTCACTTACTGGCACTATCAATCCACATTCCACCTAGGGATTAATCCCCAGTCATGAAGATCACTCCCTAGAGTACGGTCAGCAGGACTGAGCCCTTGATTCCTCACTCATACTGAAAGCAAGCCAATGAGCAGGCCAGTCTTGCAACCCTACTTGTAAGTCATTTTCATACATGAATGTGTCTTCATGGCCTGCACACAAATAACCTGTGAAAGTCAAGGCTGGGCCCAAAAATCCTATGTCATCTGATGCTGGGCTGCTAAGTTTGGCCTCAGAACCTTATAGTTTTGGTTCCAATCAGTTAAACTCTCCCTCCTTCCAAAGGACAGTACTGCTGCCAGGATGAATCCTGGTAGTCAGTGCGAGATGTCATCTAAAGGATAGACCAGTACACACACATCTTTTACACTATGCTCTCTCCAGAAAAGACTGGAGGCATACTTATTCTCCTTTATCATAAATTATTGAGTAGCTGATATTAAAAAGTGAACTTCAGTTTGCCTGCTTCTTAAACATGGCTGACACAGGCACTGCAATTCTTATTTTAGGTACCAGAACTCAATGCAGCAATGATGATTCCTTGGCTTCTAACAGCACTAGAGAGCACAGGGAGAAATAATGAACAAAGTAGCAGCAGCTGGATGCTGCAGTATGGACCCAGGTGCCCTAACTGCACCTTACAGCACATGTCATGAGCATGGCAGGTTTCTGTGAAGGGCATTTAACCAACGATGTGGCACAGGGTGAAATGAAAGGTGAGGCACAATGTCATCGGATGCATGCAAGCGCCCACACAGGACCTGACATATCCCCTTGCGCTCATGGTCATAAGGGCTGTTGGTGTAACTACATGGCAGGGAGAACTGTGATTTCTGCTCATCCTTGTATTAGGGATTTTTCTTTCAGGCACATTCTTGCCCCAGTCCAACAGTAGAAGAGATGGATGAGAAAGCGAGAAGTACAGATATTGAAGTGTAACCTACAGCCCATTTACGATGACCTAGACTGTTACCTGAGGAAGCTTACAGTAAAGACTAATAGGAAATAACTGGTATTTTTGTACTAATTTTGCAAACACACTCTGGGCTCAGTCTCAAATCTCTGAATCCGAAGGAATTCCCCCGACTTCTGTGAAACCATTTTAGACTTATCCCCAAAGCACATTGAGTCAGAGTCCGATTCAGAAATTGCACCTTTATGAACTATCACATATAGGATTTTGTTTTATGAAACACATCACAGAGCCTGGTGAAACCTCCACCCTGACCCTCCTGCAATAACAAACAGTGCCTAAAGCAACATGAACAAACATCATTAGTCAGATTTTGGCTGTACTTGGGGGGTGGGGGGGAGGGAGGGGGGTTGTCACATTTACTGCTGATTTACAAAGCCAGTCTAAGCCCTCAGTACGGAAGGGCCAAGGCCCAAGTGGGGTATCTGCCCAGCAGCCACCCACTGCTGCAAGGTTCCCTCACACCAGCGCAGCCCCTGGGGCTCCCACACCTCTGCATAAGGGAGCAAGGGGGAGAGTCTGGGGGGGGGGGAAGCTGCGGATCTGCACACCCTCACACCATGCACACTCATGTACCACACGCACCCATGCACCCCCATGCATGCTTGTGCACTCATACACCATGCATACCCATGCATCCTGCACCCCCATGCCTGGCCATGCACACCTGTGCACACTCATGCACACCCATGCATACTCATGTGCACCCACACATCTCCATGCATACCTGTGCACACCCATGCATACCCACATTCTGCACACCCACACACTCCCAAGCACATCCATGCACCCTGCACACCCACATACCCACACACACCCATGCATACCCATACAATGTCCATGCACCCCACAGCCCCTGCACAGCCATGCACATCCACACACCATGCACACTCACGCATACCCACGCACACCCGTGCTCACCCACACACTGTCCACACACCCTGCACAGCCACACACCATGCACTCACATATACCCCCACACACCCACGCTCACCCATGCATACCCACGCGCTGTCCACGCACCCTGCACACCCACGCTCACCCATGCATACCCACGTACTGTCCACGCACCCTGCACAGCCACGCACATCCATGCACCACGCACACTCATGCATACCCACACATACCCGTGCTCACGCACCCCCAAGCCTATCCACGCATGCTGCCCAGCCAGGCATCACGCACCCGCAGCCAACCGCGCACCCCACGCACCCGCGTGGCGGGCGCGCGCGCTACGGGGTACCTGGGTCGCCTTGTGGAACTGCTTCTTCAGCCCGGCCACCGACATGGCGAGGGCGGCGCGCTGCGGCCGGGCCGGGCCGAGCCCAGCCCAGCCCAGCCGAGCCCAGCCGCGGTGCGGTGCGGTGCGGTGCGGTGCGGTGCGCGAAGCCCTCGCGCGCCGCCGCAGCTGCCCGCTACCGCCGCGCGCCCGCAGAGCCTCTCTGGCAGCGGTCGCGGTGCGGGGCGCCGTGACGTCAGGGCCGGCCGCGCGCCCTTTTAAAGGGCGAGCTCCGCCCCCCCCGCCCGCCCCGCGCCCCTCCCCCAGCGCGGGGCTGACGCCGCCGCGTTGCGGGGGCCGGGGCGGCCGTTGGGGCGGCGACCCGCGGGGCGGCCGGGCCGCTTGGCGTCCCGCAGCTCGCGTGTCCTTTCTGCCCCTTCGCAGTGTCCCCGTGACGTGCCGCGACCCGAATCTGTAGCCTGCCCGCTCCGACCTGCTGCTGCGGGCACTAGCCTGGAGCTAAAACTGCCCATCCGCATAAAACAAGTGTCGAAAGCGTTGGTCTTTTCTCCCAGAAACTGGGGAGAAAAACCAACCAAGAGTATCCCTCTGCTCATCGCAGAGTGGGGGAAAAAGCCGTATAAAAAGCCTTGCTGCGGGCACCGCCTTCTGGCCTAGTCCCAGGTCCACACAGGGCGGAAGAAGCACCTTCATTCACCTTGTTGATGTCGTTTTAAGGGTTGAAAAGTGAGACCCATCTGGAGTTTCCAGGTCAGGACGGGGAGTTTCTAGTGCAGGCCATGGTGCGTGTAACGGAAAACTCACGTTGTGCTTAGTCTTGGGGAAGGGCTCTATAGCCTGCAAGTGAGAGGGAGGAGATAGACCTATGAAAACTAGAAATGCTGTAATTTCATTTGTTCATGTAAAATGAACATATGGAATGGACAGTGTTTTTCTTCTGTTACCTGATAACTGAAATAAAATGGTTAAATTTCAAGATCTGGAGGTTGCCAGTGGTATTGCAGAGGAGTACTTTCCTCTTTGATAAAGATTTTGTATGATAAATGAGTAAGAGACTAAATAAGAGACAGTGTGAGCCTATAAAAGGTCCACCACATGCAGTATTTAGGTGATAAACTGGCAATACGGAGCCTCATTTTCAAAGGTTTTATGTCCCTGCAGCTCACACTGAATGTGTTTTGGAATTACTAGTCCGCTGCCCATCTAAAAAACAGCCCAAACAGTAGCTGCATGCCCTGACGCGCTTTATGGTAGTGGTTGTGCACACATGGATTCTCACAGCCCAATCTAACACTTCTAATTGTGCTCACACCCTCTTTTTTTAGAGCATCTGTATTCCTGTGAGCTGAATATTATAGCAAGATTTATGTATGTCAGCGTCAATGGAGTTACAACTGCTTTGACTAAATTAAATTGTGGCACCTGTCAGCCACAGAAAAAGAACTTATTTTATATCTGCTCTTCAGTCCAGTATATCATTCACTTGTGACTTCTTTTCTTGGAGCAATCTACATGAATAATGCTTGGAATCTGCTTCAAGGAGATTATTTGTGTTTTTAATAAACCATTGTAAACAATAACAAATGATGTTTGTTTATAATGTACGCTCTCACATTTTGTAAAATATGTATATTTTTGGACTATACATATACCACACACACATAAATTTAATAGGCTAAGCACTTCATTTTATTTCTTAGGCCAAATAAAAATTCTAACAATAAATAAAGAACAAAGAGCATGTCATTGTTGCATATCCAAGCAATAACAAAATGCACTAAGTACCTTTGTAGTTGCAATCCCAGTCCTCCTTCATGTATATACATTACAATTTCTAGCTGTTAATCACTCTTGTTCTTATATAACATAAGGTTCATTCTGTAAGTTTAGAACTGCATGCTACTTCTAGCAAAGTTTATTAGTATATATATATAWAATACATAATATATAATAATTTATATGATATATTTGTATGTATTATCATTATCTGATGATTTTAACATAAAAAAATCTTTATTAACTTAAACCTGTTGTGCAAGTACAGTGGGAAGTAACATATAGGAGATATCCCATATGTGTCAGAAATAATTGCTACTTTGATTCATGAAGAGTTGTAATATGGTCTTGTAAATACTGATAGTTTGATAATGATTGTACAAGAGGCACTTTTATTAATCTGCATGATAATATCCTTCCAAAGAATTTAGAATACCAGGATTCTTCTCTATTCCACCAGTTGCCCAATCATGAACTAACAAACTATTCCTTAACTACTTTCTTCATTTTTTAAAAGAAATCGAAAAAGCAAACAAGCAAAAAACAGCCTTACCCCTCCCCCTAAAATCCCCTACTGGATCCTCAATGCAACAATTAATTCAGAGTAGTTTGTATATTAAGATCCTGATTCAAGATGTCTGTTTTTCAGAAACATTAGCAAATGAACATAATCAGAGTTATTAGGATAGAACACTTCTGAAAACTATACCTTGACTTAGACTGCATTTAGACTGCATTGCTCAGTAAAATGTGGTGGAAGAGTCCTTTGTGGCTATCTAGATCATAATACAAATTCTTTATATTATTGTAACAATTTGCACCCTGGTACAGTGTTAATCTAAAGTTTGATAGCAGAACAAGTCTTCCACTAATTTTATGCRCCATTTAAACCTGGCTGTAAACAATATTTTCTTTTACACAGAGTCTAGGACTTATTCCTGTTCAGTTTGCACCTCAATTTCCATCTGATGCTTCTGTTACTTCATCTAAGCAAAGACAAAGTAAACATGCCTATTTGTTTTCTCGAAATCTTCATTTCATTCTCTTACAGTGATGTTTCAATCATATTTTCTGGCCATTCTTAGATTAATTCTCAAGTTTTCCCTCATATTTTACTCAAAGGAACTTATATCCATTTAGCACAGAGGGAGTCAAGGGGCAACACAGCTAGATCATCCATTGGGATTTGAGTTTTGATCTAATTTCCATTGTCTAGAGATGAAGAGGCATAGCAGAGCTCTAGAAGACCTCAGCATTTACAGATAAAAGGTTTGTTAAGGTCTTATAGATAGGTATAGAAATGTAGGGACTTTACAGCAGTAAAGTGAGATTGAGTAGCCCCAAACTGTTGTAATTCCTTTCATAAATGAGATGATTTAAAAATGTAACTCTACTGTGCATGACAGAGCTCTAAAGCCAGTAAGAACTGAATCTGCAGCAGCATTCACTAACTCCTACTGGAAAACTTCAGTCATAAGAGAAAATGCCACCAGAGCCTCCTGAGTTCTCTTTGTAAATCTCTCATCCAAATTCTGAGCAAGTTGAATATCTGTTTAAGAAACTATATGTTATTACTGTGCAAGGTGGTACAGTCTGAAGGTCATTATGTGAAATACACAGAAAAATTCTAATTAATCTCAGTAGATCCTGCAAAATTTGACCCATATGTTTTTGATACAAGCACCATTTTAGAAGGCTTTTTTTTTTAATTCAACTAGCTAATATTTTCAACAGTGCAAAGGGAAATAAGGCATAGTAAAAATCACTTAATAATCTTCCCATGAAAGAATATGCCAAAAATAGAAGAAAAACATTAGGAAAAAGTGCTTGAGCCAGAGAATTCAGAATATGATTCTCCTGGTATTCTAGCATCTTGCAAAATCCTCAGTGGAAGCAAAATGCTCTGTTCAGCACTTAGATAATACAAGCGCATTGAAAGCCTAAGGTCAGTGTCATCAAAAAGAAACCATCAGGCATTATAAATACTACTTTTTCTAAATAAGCAACTGAGAAATACCAAAATGTACTTAAAATGTTCAATCTCCATTCACTGGGGAAGAATTTGGATATTTATAAAGGTAATTACGTTGCTATGGCAAGGACCTTATGACGAACTTTGGTTGATTTTATCCCTGCAATGACTTGTGTAAGACATAAAAATATAAACAAACCTTACAAATGGGTGTCCAATGTCCAGGACGCATTTAGTCAGTTGTCCATAGTTGCTCAGGAACTGTGTAGCTCAGCCAGAAACTGAACCAGAAACTGAAATTTAGATATCAAAGTCCTCATTCAATATCTAATCCATTGAGCTACTCTGCAACAGATGACCTAGCAAAGATGGGAGAATCCAGGGTATGTAAATCAGCAGGCACAAAATAATCTTATGTACATAAACCAATTCTTAATTTTTAAATAAACAACTTCCACTGGTTTGAATTACAGGAGTCATTTCTTCTCTCTCTCTCTCTCTCTCTCTCTTTCTCTCTCTCTCTTTCTCTCTCTCACACACACACACACACACACGCACGCGCGCACACACACACACACACACACACACAAAAAAAGGCAAGATAAAAAGCTTTGTTCCTAGTGCTGACGTGCTATTGTTCTTCCAAACACAATAGTAGAGAGAATGAATAGCTGCATTTTGGTGTTTGTTTCAAGAATAACATAAATAATCCAGGTGAAGTCCGAACAGATTTAACCCCCTAAGTTATCCATCTCTGACCTTATGGATTTGGAGCTTTAATATTCTTTCTGGGTAGATGGCTGACAGCTAAAGTTTCCTATAAAATTAAAGATTTCTTCTTTATAAAGTATAAAAGCCTAACTGGATACAGTACCAATGCTCCAAGGGTAAACTCCCCCAACATGTGTTTGTTAAATCACTGCAGGCTTTTTGTCACGATGCTCAGCAGAAACCAAGGTATCCGTTCTTTCCGTAGTACTTGCTAACAAGCATTTTTTGTTTCTCTTAGCTGATGAGAGCCTTTTCTGACAGCATGTTTTTTGATAAGATTGTAGCTGAGCAGTGTTGTTTCTGTTCTCAGAGATACTTCTGTAGTTCCTTTCCATGTTGAATGAGATCTCTTAATCCTGCTCATCAGCACATATGTCTTGCCGTCATTTCAATGCAGTATTCAAAAAATGCAGGACAATGCAATCATGCATCTTGTCATTGTAGTTTACCACCAGTAGTAAGCTAGTGTGTTTGTGTGGATCACTCCACTGGTTATTAGTGATAGCACAGATATTAATTCTTTCTAATCTTTAAGTCTCCTTTAATTTCAGCTTTACCAGAAGTTAAATATGTAGTTAAATCCCTCATTCACTGGATGCTGGCTAGTCTGGGCAATAAATAGAACTTTGAGACACACAAAATTTATTTTCAATGGGTAAATTAATTTATTAATAAAGAAATAAATTAATACATAAACAAATTCTTAGATAATATATTAAATTAGTGAATAAATAATAAATTCATATATAAATAGATTCATTTATTGACTAACAGGCTTTAGCTGTGTTTTGCAGCAGCAGCCGTTTCATCATAACAGCTAAGGAATATCAGAAAAATGCATGCAGACAAAACAGAGTCTTGTGGGCAGTAGATCTAACACCAGCTCTTAACCAGGACAGCTAGTTCCCCAGAATGACCTAGCTTGATTTAGGGCTGCTGGAGCATCTTTCACAGCTGCTCTGCTCATATGCTTGCTGCATTGTCTAGACATAGGGGTCTTAGTAGACCAGAGGTCCTAAAACTGGTGCTTCAGATACCTTCAGATTTTTCCTTGTACAAAGAAGCAATATGCACATGCATGTTGTGTGTGTGTGTGTGCAGTAAAACAAGAAACCTGGTTTTAGGTCCAACTACTTTGGATTTTTGAATTGCTGCTGATGTATTCCAAATTTAATCCACAGAATAGTTATAGTGCCAGSGTAGTTGGCAAAAGACTGCTCAAGTCAGGATGCCTCCAACAGGTGAATGCAGCGCATGGGATGTGGCTATGGAGGATCCTCTGGTATCCCTCCTGGGAAACCTGCATGCTCGATCACCTCCCTGAAATGCCTGTACACCAATGCACGCAGCTTGGGGAACAAACAGGAAGAACTAGAGATGTGTGTGCGGTCGCAGGGCCATGATCTCATTGCCATTAYAGAGACATGGTGGGATAGCTCGCATGACTGGAGTGCTGTCATGGATGGCTACGTGCTTTTTAGGAAAGACAGGCCAGGAAAGCGAGATGGTGGAGTTGCTCTTTATGTGAGAGAGCAACTGGAATGTACTGAGCTGTGCCTAGGGGTGGATGAAGAGCGAGTCGAGAGCTTATGGGTAAGGATSAAAGGGCAGGCTAGCATGGGTGACACTGTKGTGGGTGTTKACTACAGGCCACCTGATCAGGATGAGGAAGTCGATGAGGCCTTCTACAGACAGCTGGAAGTAGCCTCATGATCCCAGGCCCTGGTTCTCATGGGGGACTTCAGCCACCC
>NW_020450196.1:1783118-1920527 GCF_003343035.1 Apteryx rowi | reverse complement strand
GCGCCTGGATGCGATCCTGTGCAATGTGCTCTAGGTGACCCTGCTTGAGCAGGGGGGTTGGACTAGATGATCTCCAGAGGTCCCTTCCAACCTCAGCGATTCTGTGATTCTGTGATTTGTCTAAAGCAAATAGTCAAGACAAGGGACAACAGAGGCAATGAAAGAGTAATTGGTGTATTCAAATGCTTCAGCTGAAATAAGGTCATCCTGATTCTGACCTGCTGTTTTGGATAGTTAGTGTTAGCATTGTGAATGAAACACCCAGATCCCTTTCCCTCTCCCACAAGCTTGTTTCTTTAATGCTCGCCAGTTACATCAGGATCACAAGCCCCAGTACAAAGTTTGCACTAGTCACCACCTAAGAATGCCAGGTGCTGTACCATGTAACAGATCTCAGCTAAGGTCTGGGCCAGAGACCTCAATGCCCAAACACCTTGAGTCCTCTAGCCTAGATCTTTAAGCTGGGAAGAAAGAGGCCTTTGCAGTGCAGTGTACGCCATGTCGCCACTGGACTGAATGTTCCCACACTTACTGGGTTGGATGCTGTGAATGGACATGTCTCAACAGGAGTCTAGGGTGCCCTGGGCTCTAGGTCCTGTGCTACGCTCGCCTTTATGAACACACACAGAGAGCARGGTATCAGTAAGAGAAGCTGGAAGAGAGAGAACATCCAAACCAGAGTCTGGCATCACCCACGCTGTTTTCACTTTGTAGATTCCTTTATATTAAGTAACCAGCACACCTCTCTCAGCTGCTGAGATGATTAATGTTGTCTCTTCTCCCTGAACTCAGAATTCTGCTATAGTTTTTTTTTTTTCATCCTGTTTCTATGATTGGACTCAAGTTATAACTGGATTTGTGCAGAAAGGGAAGAACTGACCTCTAGTGCATCTCCAGTGGCTAAGTTATGCTATGAATGAAATTGACCTATTTGATTGATTAGGAACCACAGTTTGAACTAACCTCAAGGCTTAAACTAGAGAGAGAGGAAAAGCAACAAATTTTGCTGCCTCTTCAAAAAACAGACAACAAACAAGTCCTCCACCTCCATCCACCACAAAAACCAAGAAACATTGCTTGTCTTATGTCTTGGAAACAAAGATCTACTTCTCTCTTCCCTACAGTCTCTGCTACTTTGCTGTGGGGCTTCTCAGGCATTCTCCACAAAAAGCAGACACAATTTAACTCACCAAATGTTGTGAGATTATGGGGTATTTTCATATAACCTTTTCTGTCCCTGAGTGAGAGAATCAGTGCAACCTCAGCAGGCAAGGTAAAACATGCAGGGTTCCTGAATGCCACTTCTGAACTTGCTCTGTATTGTAGAGGAGACAGAGCCTCATATGGGCAGGCAATAGACCCCTGCCAGAGCACAACATTTTTGAAAGGGCTCCAATATTCAGATTTTGCTATCCCCAGGGGTGCAAGAATATAGATGGCAATGCAAGTATTCAGTACTTCTTGAAAATGAATCTAAATGCTCCACAAGAAGTGGGAGCTGAAAGTAGATGAGAAAACAGTGAATCCTGAGCAACATGCAGACTTCTCAACCCACCCTTCCCTGGACAACATGAGGAACCTGTGAACATTGCTTAACCCATGTTTTATCTTACAATATCATCTCTGGGATTCTGTGGTACACGGTCTCTTTGAAGCACTGGCTAGCTTGTTTCATTCCTTTCTGTCTGGATTATAGTCAAAAGTCAACATTTTGTGTTCTCTCTCCCACCTCCTGCATATAACAAACAACAAATATCTTTACCCCACAGTACAAAAAAGATACTGTTGAGGAAGACACAGAAAGTAGCTAGTTGTAAAGATTCTGCTTCTGTTTAATAATTGGTTTAATACCCAACTGTAGCAGGGATTCTCAACTATTTCCACCTGTAATTTCAGAACCATACATTTTCTTTCCATCACATTTCTCTATTGTCATATAATCATCTACATAAGATTTGAACGAATGCTCCACACACAAAAGAAGTGTGCTAGGCAAAGCAGTGTCTTTTACTACTCATCTGTGGATTATGCAGTCCAAAGACACTATATTTAGCAAAGTCAGAAGTACCTTCCCAGCTTTCCCAGTGGGCTAGTTACAGGGTGGTGTCACAAGGCTAAACCCACTCAGCACTGTGAGTACAACTCAGAGTTGTGTGGAGGCACTGCAGTATTGGTGTCTACGGAAGCAGGTAAGGTAGAAAGAAATATACTTCCTCAAATCTTTTAAGCATATARTATTTTAAAAAAGAAAAGAAAAGACATCATAAACATTCAGAAATAGCACTTTCCACCTAACTAACTTTAGATACATCTGTAGAGACATCTAAGCTAGCTCTATAGACAGTGTGTTTTAATTAACAAACAGAAATATTTGCTTCTAGAGCATAAGTCACCTGACTTGGTTTAACTGTCTTTCTTCAGATGATGCAGATTGCCTTCCAGATATGCCTATTCTCTCCATTAACTCTAACAGGTAAATGGACAACTAGCTTAGATGTAGGCTTTTGCAATGTATATGCCTAAAATTAGGTGTGATGGATCCCATCCAATATCTCCATCCTTGGAGATATTCAAATGTCGACTCTACATGGCCTTGAGCAGGGCTTTGGACTAGGTAATCCCCAGGGGTGCTGGCCAGCCTCAGCACCTCTGTGACTGTGTGATTCACTCTCCGATGTTTGGTCAGTCTTCAAAGTGTGTATGTGCATGCATGCATGCATGCGTGTGTGTGTGTGTGTGTGTGTGTGTATACATGTGTTTGTGTTTGCTTGTCAATGAATCTGGGGAAGAATTTTGTTCTTGAACACACCCTGGTAGCATGCGTTGTAATGCAGTTACTGATAATTCACTGAACTGTAGGGGATGCGCTAAGTACCCTATGAAATAGACTATTAGAAGGAGTAGCTGGGGCATGGGATGGACAAGACTCAGTTATAAGATTTTAGATTAGTCTAAACAAGGTAAAAGCCTGGATTAGTAAAAGGAAAAGGGCATATTTGCTTGGAATTGCCTTTTTATTTTTAACACTGCTACCACAGTGAGGTTGGCCAAAACACTGCTTAGGGACAAAGGTGAAGGGAAAGCAGCAGGGAAGAGCGTGCATTCGTTAACTGTATTAAAAAGGCTAAAGATATGCAGAAGGCAGATTTTTCAGATAGTGTAGATGAAAGATATGTTTCCACTTATTGCTAACTAGAACTTGTATGATTAAGGTGACTGCTGACAGTCACAATATCTGACAATGGTAGGCTCTCAAAATAATGAATACAGATAGGGCTTCACAATTTACCTGATAAGTCCCCTGATATTTCTTCCCTAGAGATCCTCTGCAAGCTATTACAAAGAGCTTATTTAATTCATTACAAAAGTAATCCGAAAACCTCAGAATGATGGTGCAGGAAAGGAGAAAGTGAAGAACTAATAAAAGAAATAGAGACAGGAGCATTTTTATTTGTGTTGCCTTCATAGTATTTGGGGAAACCTTGTAATTTGAAAGTTCCTCCTCTCTTAAAAAACATTTTTTTTWAAATTTGTAACTATTCCAGATACTCTCCAGTCTGATTTACCTCTTAAAAACTCCAGTTTCTTGTTGAAAAACTGATCTATTTGATTTTATTTTTAGAAACTTGTAAGTGATCTATAATTCCTGCCTGATAATAAGTTTAAACTTCTGGCTGTCAAGTCTTGTGCTCCAGGCTGCTTACACCATTAATGGAAAAAGTTTCCTGAGATAAAAAATCAAYAACTTAAGAATGTATTAGCCCTTTGCAAGGAAAAATCTCTTTCTAAGCATGCTTTTCCCACATGACCGGGAAACACCTCATTCATGGTTTTATACTCATTGYAACATATTTATGTGCTTTTTGCCAGTAATGCTGCATTCACTGCTGACCTGTAAACTTGGCAGCAGCTTGCTTGCAACGCATCTTATACATAGCTCTCATTTCCACTGAGGTTCTTCTACACTGCTAAAATGATACCTCAGAATCAATAAGAACCAGTTCTAATTTTGCAGTGTTATGAGCATTCAGAGTTCTTAAATATTATTTTTACTGGAAGGTGTTTCCCTTTTTTAAAGGAAACATTAGGTAGGAATGAGGTAGAAAGATTGCAGACTGCTGATGCTTTGGTGGAGCAGGTGCATTACTGAAAGGAGGAAGAGATCTGCTTAAGATGTTAGGAAGTGAATGTTTTTTCCCATCCCAGTTAAACAGAGGTGCATATGCTTTGCTGAAGTCCCAGTGAGACTTCTGTAAGCGACAAATACTGTCTGTGTAAACAGCAGAAGATGAGATCTGTACTTAATTGAGCACGCATGGTATGTTTTACAGGTGGGTTATTAGAACAACTGATACAGTTGGAAAAATCAGGCAGGTTTTTTGGTACCTTTAGAAGGCTAGATGGCTTATTTTCCCAACAATGCTAGTGTGGCTGTGTAATAAAAGAGATTCCCTCTACCTGCATACTTCAGGAACCTTCTAAAAGATGGGTTTAACTTTGAGCGGTTGAGTCCTTGGYTCAGCACATTAAAGAAAATGCAAAACCTGCATTCTGCCATGAACTCTGGTTCTATTATTGCTTGGCCTATGCTTCTTAAATTAATGGATCCAATTAGAAGTAAAACCTACTTTGGACCTCCATAATTTTGTGCACACTTTGTTTTGGGAACCGAACTTTAAGCTTGGTGAGAAATTCAGCCTTGCTGTAAAGGAGTTTGAACCAGTGAGATTTCAGGATTGCATTTGGGTTCCTGAGGTTAGATGTCAAAAAAGGCGGTCTCCAATGAATTAATCTGAACAGTAAAAACTGTTTATTTATATCCTTCTTCTCAAGAATAATGACTTGCCTTAGGCCTCCTCTGAAGAGAAATGCCTAAGGTGCTCCTTTCCATCTGTTGTTTGGTCTCTCAGAGCCCATTAGGGTTTCTAGAACTGCTCAAAGTGGTACTGCCCTGCACTTACCTCCGCTGCAACACTTTCAAATTAGTGCTGGCAACTGACCTTGGACCATGGGTAATGTAGCTCTGTGCTGTCATCAGGCCGTACTTACTAATGTCATTTTAAATACTCTGTCAACATGAGTGCATACGTGACAAAGGGGGCCAGCTGCTCCCAGATGTTGATGGAATGCCACGAGTCCGAGCTGACAGAGTCAGAAATGAACAACTGAAAGAAGCACTTACTGATTTCCCATTCAACATCCAAGACTTCAGGCAATGCCAGACTGTAAAAATCTTCAGCTCAAGCTTCTTAAGGTCAGTGAAATAACACGATCATTAATACATTAAACTCTCACATCATCACAATCAGTGGACTTGCTTAGAAAGCAGAGAAGAAGTGGAGAATAACTGTGACTGAAAAATTAAATCTTTCAGTTGTACATTACAATTCTGTGTTCCAAATAAATAGGCTAAACATTTTGCAGCTTTTTTCTTCCACTTCTCAAGATCTCTCTTAGACGGCTTCCAAAATCTTGTCATTGTGCTTTCTTGAGTTATTTGTAGCATGTGGGAAAGGGCCAAAAGCAATTGTTATTCTAAGGAGTCCTCATAAAAAAAAGAAAAGCCAAATCCAAATCTTCCCAGTTCCTATTCAATATGATCTCTTCATCATGCTGCTTTTATCTTATTTGTTTAACTAGTTCCAGTTACTTTGTTATAAAAAGAAGCTAAAGAAGTGCAGAACATCAGATAGGATTAGGTGCCTGACTTGTATTAATTATTCAAAGAGCCATCTTTCAAACAAATTTTCAAAGCYGTCGTTGACAAACTCACAGCCATGAAAGTTGTCTTTTCTTGCGTATTTCCTCCTGTGCCTCACTGACTGAACAAAACATTTTCCTTTTTTCTTTTTCTTTTCATTCTTTCACAATCATTTCTGGATATTTTGTATTCTGGGGTGCCATGTCATTTATACTTTTCTTTTGATTTCTCTTCTTGGCAGCWTTTTTGCTCTCCAATTCACATTCCAGATCCATCTGCTTCTGTAACCCATCTTTGCACTTTGGTCTTCCCAGTTCTTTCCCTTCAACCACAAGAATGTGGTAGGAAGTTACCTGCATGGCATGAGGGGCATATCATCCTTATCACAGCTGAAAGAAAGAAAAGTAGAAATACTAATGCCAGTCTTCACCCAAACTTGCTTAAAAGTAAAACTGGTAAATTAGTGAAACTATTGCCTATGGATTCCTTCAGAGGTAAAGCTGGGTGATTAGTCCAAATACATTATCATCTTAAAGAAGCAGACTACTGCTGTGTCTGGTTTCAATCAACCACTAATAAGATTTTCATATGTATGCTCCTGTCAAGTAATGGTCACCAATTTATGTATTCATATGAAATATAAAAAGCAGTGTATGGAGGGATCTGAGACTGGGGTTTACACATTGCCTTACTTAGTAGACAGTGGGAAAATCAGCAAGAGATTTTAATTATTGGGAAATAGATTCATCAAATACAGGAAAGAGCACATTATCTGTGCAAAACTGACACAGTCATTTCCAAAGGAGAATCAAAAATCCAGGGACATTTCCAAAGCTGTCTTCTCTTTGATGAGTGCAGTGTTCTGAATCTGAATGGAGTTTCCAAAGAGTTTCCAAAATTGCATGTAGCAGCAAGAATGATTTGCCAACTGTACTTTGAATTTAATATGATCGAGTCCTTGTCAGTGAATATGATTTACACCTGGAAACAGAGAAGGAGAGAGGACTTTTGTATTTGCCTTTTAAAATAAATAAATGAAGCATTGCTTTCCTTCCTTTTTACTCTCTGTGTCTTTACAAATTCTGCAGCAATGCCCTGTGTTTGGTTTTCAAATAAAAAATRCCTGGTTTGAGTTAAGAGTGATTTCAGCATAACTAGCTAAAATCAAGGCACTCCCCTTCCCTGCAGGGTGATCTTTACAATGGGGGCTGTGACTGCTTATACAGATGCCAGCAGTCTAGTATCTTTCTCCAAAAAGAAACCAGGATGCACAGTTACACAGGTTTTTTGAGAACTGTCAATACAAGTATCTGTAAAGAAGAAAAGTTTTTCAGACACCAACAATTTCCATTCACTGTGGAAGAGTAAAACATGTTGAAACTCAGAATCTTAAACGAGTTTTGAACATTTCTGTAACAATGGTTTGCTGGTTTCTTTAAATGAGGCTGGACACTCACTATTTTAATGCCTACAATACCTTCATTACCTGCTGAAATCAGGTTTTAGGCACTACTTAACCCAAAACTTCCTGGAGCCAGGAACCTTTCCATTGGTCTTAAGACCAGTTTGTTCCTTTGTGACTGTTTCTGCAAGTATTTAGGACCTCACAGGACATTTCTACAGGAGGGTAAATTTGCAGGAGGCACCTGCAAAGTTCCACAGTGCCCCTACTAAGCTGTTTCCATTGCAGGGTTGTGGGGTAATTGTAACCAAACTCTGAAGTGTAGACACATACCCAGAGTTAAAACTGTCTGCACACCTAATGGTTAAGCTGAGGACTGTGTTCATAAAGTTCAGCGTTTTAGCAGCAGAATTATCCTGTTTGCCCATCCTACTTTGTCCACACTACTTTGCCCACAGTGTATAAAAACTGTATGGTTTCCTCCAGGTTCCAGTCAATTCTCCCTTTAGGATCATCTCCAACATCAGCACTCTCAGTTTGCTTAAACAGGTTGAAAGATATGTTTAGCACACATCAACCTATAAGAACCTCTTCCCAGAAGTGAAATCTCTCTTTATTCCATTTAAATCACTGGGAGGTCTGACACCTGATGCCTACAGAACCCGTCCTGCATCTTCAGTCCTGCTGCACAGGAGTGTTGGCAATTAATGGTGCGGCTTTACCTCTGAGTTTGGACAGGGTGCCTTGTTATGCAAAGCCTGTTGGAGCTCATCACAAAATAATCAGATCTCTTGCAAGAAGCTTAAGGCATGAGGATGAAGGTCCTGTCACTTCTTCCCCTTCCCCAGCCTTGTATTTCTCCCCAACCCCACCACGCTGTGACCAGCTGGGTTTCTGCAGCTCTACAGCAACCTGGGTGAGGAAACCCATACAGCTGAAAAGTAACCCAAGGAAAAAGTGGAACTGGAAAAATGTTAAACAACATGTTTACTTTGTAAGTGTGATACCAATAGAAAAGAAAACAGTAGTTGGTGTTGAAGTACATGATGAATTTAACGTCTTTTAGTTAAATTGGGCAACAGACACTGAATGCCATGAAACTGGGGAGAACAGCACTCCATGTAGAAGTGAAATGTAAGAAAACAACTTTATTTTAAACAAAGTGCAAAGAGAAAATGAAACTAGAGAAGAGTGTGTGGATAATCTCACCCAAAAAAGCAATCTTACAATTTTGGAGGGCTTATGACCTACGGAGAGAGCAGATTAGGAGAGGGTTCAGGGACAGAAAGCTCAGAATGGGTACTGGGAACGGGGATCCACAAAGAATCCCTGACAGAACAATAAGAATTTGTCAAGGAAAGGAAGTAACAGATTCTGTTACAAAGCCAAGAAAGAGTTCACAGCACTCTGTAACTAAGCCTCTAAACACTGCAAGAAACTAAAACCAAGGAAGAAAGATTAGATGGGTAAAAGTTGCATATAACAAGAAAAAGTGGGGATGGGAAAATATGGACTAGGCAATGTTTAGTATACAAGAAAAATATTTAATATACAAGAAAAATAACCAAGAAATAAATTTCAGAAGTTTGCAAACATCAGCAAAGTATGTTCACTATGCAAAAATGAGAAGAGCTGCACACTGATGAATTCTTCTTCTGGCAATGGAATAAGTTTGGAAAATTGTGACATTTATACATCAGACATTGGAGCCAAGAATAGTGTCACAGCAAAGCAGAATACTATGGTGGAGTAGCTGAATAAGATTCAGAGTAATGAGCTTATCCTGATTGAATAATATAACCAGAATTTAAATAAATTCACTCAGTTCTGCACTTCAGAGTGCAGCTCTCTTCCCCTTCAGCTACCGTTAGTATCCAAACCATGGTCCAAATCAAGCTCATTCATGGACTAACCACCCAGCAAGGTGTCTTGACCAATGCTCTTTCATCATAATTTGTTGCCCAAAGTCAAAGATGTCAGCATTATCCTGTTCTCAGAGTTGACTCTATCATTTATCCTGTGATTTGAGTGTGATTAGGACCAACACATAAGGCATAGTGCTCTTCTTCACTAAAAACTGCGACTTTTTTCTGACTATATCGTCTTGATTTATTTGTTAGGGTATACATTTATAATATAAAATATTATTAATTAATAATTAATAAGCTGATCAGAATAATTATGGTCAAATAATTTTCTCTAAGAAAAAGTTCTTTTATCAATGACACCTGCATTTTTTTCAGAAGCAGAACTAGGGTAGGTAGCTTGGATGCACAAATCTATAAAGCCTAGAATAGAATTGGTTTCTAATACCGACTTTAACTCACAGCAGTTATCAAATTGTTTCTATTTTTCCTCTTGGCTTAAGGTGGTTGTTATGGCAAATGAAGGCTGCAAAAAAAAAAGAGCTCATTAGGAAGAGTCAAGGGCAGATAAGGGAGAACACACACGTGCATATTTCATTAAGCCAATAAAAATGATATATAAAGCTGCGTAATGTCAGAAGCAATTTACTGCCGCCCAAGATTAAACTCTACTAAAAATTTCATGAGCATTGATCAGGATTATTTTGTGGGACCATCTATAGACATTTTGCGGTTGATTTATTCTTCTCTCTCTATTTTGATAGCCTGCTGTGTAACCTCCTTAAAGTAAGTGCCATTGGATATTTCACAAGGAGGGAGGTTTGTTTATCCATCCACACTTCCTTTTAAACCAAGTCATTGATTACTTAGGGGATATCAGCATCTGTTGAAAACATGAGGCCCTTTTCATTCACTTGTTGGAAAGTCAATGTATTTTTAGCAGTTTTCTAGGATTTATGGCTCCAACCTGCAGACTGTAACAAGAGGCATATTCTTTTTGGTTTGTGTATGTAGCGTGTCACACATTAGCGACAAACAGCATGCAATAAACCACACACACAAACAATGAGTCACTGCAGTTTTGCATCCAGCAGATTTCAGAGCTATAGAGCTAAAAAATGATTTATTTTTTGCCAGTTTTTGTCCCTGTCTTCTTTTAAGTTAGGGAGAATAGGGAGTGAAGGAGTGAGTCACTGATATCAGATTTTAATATTGGATAATATAAATGTTAGGTTAAAGCCATGCTGGGTTTGCATCTTGGTTTACTGGATATTTTGCTTACAATTAAAATCCTTCTTTTTTAAAAGTGTTCTCTATTAGTACTTTTTTCCTTGGAATTGTTTGTAAGAGTCATAGTATAGTTACTAAAAAGTGTTTCTCAGGTGTTACCTCCTTGCTGCAGAATTTCCACAGCCCTGTCACAGTATCTGCACACACTGCTAGTCCTGGGAGTATAGATTCAAAACCAGAATCTCTAGTGATTTCAGTTCAAGTTGCTGAAGCAGGACTTAGTGGCACAGAATGAAGTGCAGCTAAACAGCATGACAGGAAGAGGACAAGGGAGCAAAAGCAGCATGGATGTCCATCCTGGCTAACAGAAATACGCACTCCACAGAGAGTCATAGCCAGTTATGATCCATGTTCTGCTTATTGCAGCACTGTAAAGCAGAGTCCTGATTTTTATGCCTGCCATGGGCCTTGAGTGATTCATCCCATACCTCTGGATGGACCCAGTAATCTCCTCCCCAGATTTTCAATTCCTTCCATGTAAAGTGTTCCTCATGTGCGAGATGGAAGTGATACTAGATGGCACATATCTTTATGTTAGCATTTACCACCAAATTTAAATATTAATTACTAGGGCAGATGCTGGTTCTGCTCTGGTGCCAAATGCCACCACCATTTGTCACCCTGGGAAACTCACAGATCTCAACATTTCATGGGGAAGGGTGCTCCTTAGAAAGACTGGGGGTGTTAGAAATGGGCAGTGAGCTCATCATTATATGATTCTCTAGCATTTGTCTGAAACACAGAACATCCTAGAGTTTCAAGTCAGAAATAAGGAAGTGTTTTGGAGGCTAATGGAAAGCTGTTAAGAATAGACTTTGCATACATAGGAAGCTGGGAGACTTCTTTCAGGTAATGATTGTGATAAAATTGTAATATCATGAAAATTATGACTAGGCTTTGTCTCGTCTCTAATGTTCAAGGAAAGTGATCTTATGAATAACTGAGCAGTCTCTGGTGTTTAACTTGTCTCTAACCGAATACAGATCATATTCCAAATAAGGATCAAAATTAGCACATACGCAAGGACAGGAGCAGAAACAAACACTAATGATCCATTATGGTTTGGACAAAGACAGCAAATCTGTTGTCTTTGCAATACTGTCTACCATAATTTAGAAAAAAAGAAAGTCAGGTAAAGAAGGAAGCAAACCATCTCCTGCAAATACCCTGTGTGTCACAGCAAGAGCAAGTGACTTGACAGCACCTCAGACTTGTTCAGAACAGGAGGGCTTAGCTGAACATGTGACGATCTAAGATAGCTCTACAGTAACAAAAATGCGAAATTTAAAATATAGACAAGAAAACCTCTTCAAAACCACTCCAGCATGGATTTCCTTATGTCTTTCCTTCTGTAGCATACACAGCAGTTGTGGATATGAAGAGGCAGGAAGGAGACATTGCCACTCGTCTAGTGCCGGCATTGCTTCATCTTTCTTCTTCTTTTTTTTCTTTTTAACAACAGAATCTGCAGCAATTGAAAAGGCTGCCTAATACCTAGTGGCTTCTAGTATGCTTAAAATTCAGCAGATGCCATGTTCCCCTCCTCATCTGGGTTCCACCATTGCCCCTCATGTTCATGAATACTAAAATCTCCCTCATAAGTAGAGAATAAATACTCAACTCTGAACAAATTGCAGATGTCACTTAGTAGGGAAGCCAGAGTCATATGAAACCAGAAGGAAAGCTGGTCTACTTTGTAGAAGGAGAGAGTTTCCTGTTACTCTGCCTCGAAGTCTCAAACTAAATTATTAAACCATCACTATGGCAAGAGTCTGATGAGTTTCTGTGATAATGTCAGGATTAACACTGAATCAGCCCTCACTAATGACCATAAATCCTCCTTGCATAGCACCTTAAACACAGATGCTATTTTGGGGGAGGTTAATATGAGGAAAAACCCTTATCCAGTTAATTCCATGCAAAAGGAAGCCTTATAATAGAACTTAGCCACTTCCTATAACCTACTTGGCTTCATATTGTGGACTTCAGTGCCATCCAGTGTTAGATACAAGGTCATTTACCTAAAAAAAGAAATCTCTGATTCTTTAATACTTCAGACCTTGGTTTGCCTATCCAAGTTAACAGTACATAAAACCACTACCCAGACAGTTATTCTTTTTGAAATTATTTAGAAACATTTAATTTGAAGGTCAAATTTTTACTGTCCTTTTGCCCTGACAAGTGCAGAATTTCAAATGCCAAAGAAAATGCAAAGCATAGAAAAGGGAGAGAATCACAGTGACCTGAGAGATTTTGCATCCTGAAAAAAAATTTGAATTCTAGTAGTCTTAGTGGCAGTTCTGATCAAGTGCAAGGAGTTCCCTGTTTGTTCCTTGTTTAGCTGGGGGGGGTCAATATTACCTGAGGAATGTGACTGTCTCATTCCTAAGAGACTGATAACTTTCTACTGACAAGAACTGAGCCTATAAATACTTTCTTCCATAGGAAGCTCCACTGAAGTCTTTCTGGGTAGAAAAGTATTTTTTTGAGAGAATACTCAAGAAAAATCATCAGTCTTTACATTTTCATTTGAACTGATAGACTGAATAAGAGACCACGGCATTTCCTTTTACTGTCTTTCAAAGATGATGATCATCAATCACCTCTAAACTGATGTACTAGATTATTTTCATGAGCTCTGGTGGTTCAGAGACCCACACTTCACAGGGCTTCTTATCTAGTGTGTGCTTTACTTCTAAAATAATCCCTTAAGACAACAACAACTAGATCAACAAAAGATGACCATTCCTTAACTTCACAGCCACATAATCCTATCTGCAAAAGCAGAGGGCCGAAGCAGGACTTCTGCTGTCCCTGAAGTGTAGTTTGGGCAGATCGTGGACCAGACTCGTCACCTCACATTGTCTGATGGTTGCTGGCGCATGGATTACCCTGCTGCTGCCACAACCCTGCTCTGCTTGGGCACAGGCTTGTCCCCGGCTGCCATTCTCCCATTTACATTTGTAAAAAGTACATCATAAAGAAGATCTACATTTTTAGAGTAATAATTGTGGGGTTTTCAATTTGATGCCTGATTTTCACATTGCTAAGTTATAACTATAGCTCCTGTTGACTTCATAGTTATTTCTGATGCACTGTCATACACAAAAGAACAAAGAACCTAGACCATATTAACAAAATGAGGGTTAATCCATTGAAATAGCCATATCAACATGAATTCCTAATGCAAAGTTGTAGCTAAGAGAGTAAATGTGATCCTTGCATGTCTAATTAGAGGAAAATCAAGCAGAATAGAAAAGTAGCACTACCTTTGTGAATAATAATTGTGTAATGAGACCATTACTTGGCACCTATTTTCAGCAGTCTTTCTGAAGAATGAGCAATGCATTAAGACATGGAAAAGACGTATTAGAAAGCTTTGTGGTCCAGTCATGCCTTTCCTCCCCAAACGCGCACCATGACTTATAATTAAAGTTCTGTCTAGCTCACAGCCTTAATTACCTTCTGGGGGGGTGGGAGGGGGGGAATTTTTCTGATGGTAATGAATGCAAAGCTTTGAAACTGAATCTAGACAATTTCAATGGGAAATCTTGAGTTGTGAAGTTTATTAATCATTGGACAACTGGATTCAATTCTCCATCACATCAGTTCTTCAGCCCAGACTGACTACCTTTTAAATTACATGTTATAGTGTTGTAATTAGCAAATTCTGCATTGTAAAATGACCAATAATAGTGAAGGACATCTAACTGTCAGCCTTCAAAAATATATGATTCAAATTCTTTGAACTGCAGATAATGCTGTGCCATTCCTTTATCAATTGAATTATCAGCAGTTTCAGGAAGATGTCAAATCTGTGCTCTGCAATTGGTCCAATAGGTCAAAGTCACCTGAACCTGTTTTCTGTAGCATCTGATACAGACATCAGAATAGGATGTCAACCTGTTAAACTCATTCTCTCACMAGATGAATCCTATATTTTCCCAGCCAGCTGCATAATGGCCCTCACAGAAAGCTGGACATTTACATAGCTTAGAAAGATGCAAATATTAATCCAGTCGTCTCAGAAAGGTTGGTATCTTGACCTAGAAAATTCAGGGCAACTAGCCAATATCTTCACCAAGCTTGAGCCTTGGCTTAGCTGACTCTGGACCTGTTTGGAGACAGACTCCTTTTACATACTAGTTTCATATCCAGTTTTAATTACACAAAGCAACCCAATGGTGATGCACAACCCATGGACAGTGGCACACAACTATTGAAATTAGCTCCATTTTTCCTTGTTCTGATCTACAGCTCACAGTGTAGCTAAATATTAATTCAATTTTAGAGATGAAACAGTAAAGGAATTAACCTGCCTAAAGGAAAGACAGCCAGAATTAAAATACAGGTGTTCCTGATTCCATAGCTTCCCTGCATTCCTGAAGATAACAAAAACTTAGCGCAGCTAGTAACACATCTGAACTGATTTCTGAATATCTGACTAGAGCAGAAGTCAGGGAGTGGTCCCTACTCTCTCAATTTTTTGTTCCCACAGGAAATCTCAAATTACTTTGTAAGGGAGACCCCTTTGTTGGCACCTCTATGTTATTTATGTGAATAACATAACAGAACAAAGTGAAGCATGGAAGTAAGTGAAGGATGTTCAGTGACTTGTAGATCCTGAACTATATTTTATTCCACTGAAAGTAATGTATCTTTCTTCAAGACACTACAGAGCAATAAATGGGGATGTAAGTAGTTTCTTTTTCTTTTTTAAGAATGCAAAGAGAGAGATATGGCATGATAAACATATGAACATTTTAGAGAGTTTGTATGTCTCCTTGGAAGTGTCTTTATTGTGACCATCAGGTCATATCACAATGTTACACTTAGTGGCCAGAACCTTACTCATGTAAACAATATCTAGCCTTAAAAATTGCACCTCAGAAGCTAAAAGAGGATTACCCAGACCATGAGGAAGTGCTGAGAGAGCCAGGCACTTGGGGAGATGTGTGTAGGGCRCTATCTAATGGCAAATCCTCAGGATGGAAACAGATGGGTTTCATGTGTAGGAAGAGATCTACATTTTGGAAGACTGATGTCTCTGATTGGTTCCTATCAAGGTAAATTAGGATTTGTGTGGGTTAGACAGATGGCACTACAGAAACGTAGCATGAGAAATCACTATTGACAGATGCTCTGACTTTAATTTTGACATTTTAAAGTACATAATGAAGATTTTTGAAAAGGTTAGAACATTTACACACATTTGAAACTCTGTAGAACTCTGAAGTTTTCATATTTATTTATGTATATACACACATATGCATGCACACACATAAATATATATGTATATAAAAATATACATGTATGTAGGTATGTATTTATATAGATGTATAAAGTAAGTTGCTATGTTTTAGGGGATCTGTCCTTGTGATATCTTGCACAGTGTCTGTCAATGGCTGATATATTTCATGTGTTGAGACAAAAGCAACAGCAGCCTAAGTGTCTGGGCTTTCTGGCACAGCTTCTCAGAGGAAGCTCTTCCCAGAGCTCCTAGGAATAAAACACTCTGGCCAGGCTGTAACAGGGGATCTGCTCATCAGATTGCACCAGAAGTCAGCAGTGAACACATTTTTTGTGAAAGTTTGCCATCTAGAGGTCATATCAGGAAGCATTAAGTGCTTGTATTGATGGAAAAAAAAATAGAAGTATATTTTCTGTATATTCATAGAATACAATTAGCTTAAAAGAGCACTTCCTTTAAAATTCTAAATATTTAGCTTTGTTAGTAATATTATCTTGAAGGTGCCAAGCTGATAGTTCTTCCCAAAATGGAATCAGTTCTTCATCAAATTTGTAACATGCTGTGTAATGCCTTAAATTCTATGCTAGTTTCCATGAAAAGGGATTTTTTTTAAATCTTCATAAAGCATAAGGTAAATACTTTTCACTCTTTTACTGCTGTAAAGAAAGATTTTTTCAGAAGCACTCCATTAAAAAGACAGAATTCAACATTTGTGACAAAGAAAAGGTAACAATTTTGTTTTCTTCTGAGTAACAGCACTTTTATTCTCCTTACAAAACTATCTCAAACTAGATGAAAATTTTGGCATTGAATAATGCTGATTGAAACTTCCATTTTTGTTTGTTTATACTACATTAGAAAAGCAGAAAGGGGACAAGGAAAAAAACCTTTAAAAGATTAAGATTTTCTCATTGAAACATCATCAAAGGCATTTGGGAAGCTTTCCAGCAAAGTTTGCAGAAAGATGAAGAGTCCTATAATTTCTGTGAGTGTCTGGAAGAAGTGCCATTTCTTTGATTTCTTCCTATCATAAAATGTATTTATGTTTTGAGGAGTTTTTTTCTCTCTCATTAGCATTCTTAGGTTCAATTTTCACCATAAGAAATCTCTGCTAACATGTCTTTCTAAAATGCAGGAAACTCTACCACAATTTAAAATGTAACAACAAAGAAAGTCTTTACCCCAGTAGGCCTGATTGATAATTTTAAGAGAGTAATGGGGTATTCAGCAGAGACATTGGTTTTATGTCACATGCTAACCTCCCTCCTCCCATCCTGGCCCAGTCATTTGATAGGCATTTATAGGAATAAATTAAACTGGCACATATCTGTGCAGGCACTCTTTCTATGGAAACACAAACTACTCTTTCTTGTTCCTCTGTGACTCAAAACACCTTGTTGGGTACGAGGTACATAGAGAAATAGATAAGGCAATTTACTGTTTCATTTCATTAGCAGAAGATGACAGGCATCTCATGGTCTTTTTAAATACGGAGATCATGACTGCTACCTCTGCTGATCTGCTATAGCAACCTCTGCCTTGCTACAATGGGTGCTGTAATTAACTTTGCCTGCGACAATTAAACAATCAGTTTTAAATCTGAAATATGTGTGCGTGTGGTAGGGAGAGGAGTGATGCTTATCAGCTACATGAAGAAGGCCTAGCTGTTTCCACCACCACCACAGCAGGGAGACAGCCCTTCCCAGGAGCTCATTACTTAAACTCGGGTTGGAAGGAATCCATGCTCCAAGGTGGGACAGCAGAAATCCACAATCCTCCCTTTTTACTTCAAGTTTTCCCTTCTTCCAGAGGCTGGGTGCATGTGCATTTCCTCCCTTTCCCTTAGCAGCTGTCCCTCTCTCCTTACACTTGCTGCAGCCTACAGTAGTCCCCGCTTATGGCCACCTTTCTCAGAGACCGAGGTCTGCAGGAAAGTGGAGGGAAGGGAGTAAGCCTGTCCCACCACAAGAACCTTTCTTGCTGGTTAACCCCTTCTGCAGCAGTGCCTGCTGTATTGCTTATAAGGAGGAGAGAGAGCTGGAGGTTGAAGGCTAGGGCCATTTCACCAAAGCCCTTGCCCAGTCTTTCACATTGGGACAGCTTCTCAGAGGCACAGCACGGGAAGCACTGACTTCCCAGGCTGCAGCCTCCGTCTAGATCCAAGGGTGCTGATCCAGCATTTTCACTGCATGAGTGAGCCAGGAAATGATAATCCAAGCCCTGTTCCCCAGCCTGATGCTCTTGGAGGCTGGAGACCGATTTGTAAGATAAAGGGCAGACCAGCGACCCAAGGAAATGATAAACAGCATGAAAGAAATACCAAACACATCAGAATTTAAAGGGAGGCGTTGCTTAGTCTGAGTGCTCTTATTTTCAAAATGAGCTTTTTGTCTTGTTTTTCTATTACATTTCATAGGGGCCAAAATAACAAGATATTAGTACTGGTGGTAGGCTTTTTTAAAACCATTTCTTAAAATACATGATTTAAAAATCGTATCTGAATCAGTAGTAAATAAAACACAGTGAGCGAATTCTTCTGCCTGTCTCCATACACTTGCATTGGAGGCAAAGCACCAGCCAAAAACAGACTGCTTGAGCGACTGAGGAAACAAATTTGGCAACAGTTCATTTTGCACTTTTGCTGGCACACAAAGCTTGTACAGAATGACTTCTCTGAGCAGAGCAGTAGGAATGAGAGAAATGAACTGAATTTTGTAATTCCAGATTTAAATAGCAAAAAAAGGCATCACTACCGTGGCCAGGATTTACTTTGAGAATCCATAATGGAGTGTACTCTTATTATCAGACCCGATAAAGCAGCCAGATCTTCAAAGCAGCTCTCCGCAAGGAGAGCACTTGCAAAACAGGCCAAAGACCGTCACCTACATAAAAATCCTGAATTAACAGTTGAGGATGCAATGCAGAGTTAAGGTAGCTAAAGATAATGCAGATATTGTAAATTTTTGCAATTTTGTTTCTAACTTTAAAGCAAGTACTTAACCTTGTGCTTCATTGGTTTAAACTTAAGACCTTTCCTTAAAGTTTGTCTAGCAGTAAGGCTT
Organism: Apteryx rowi; assembly: GCF_003343035.1. NCBI lineage: Eukaryota > Metazoa > Chordata > Aves > Apterygiformes > Apterygidae > Apteryx > Apteryx rowi. Next base: position 1,901,956 of record NW_020450196.1, on the reverse strand, counting down.
TCCAGGTTAACAGACAATGATTCTTTGAATATGCACACTGGATGATACACAGAAACGTAGCTCTAGCTTTTCCTGATGGCATAGTCCAAAGCAAACTATTTGTATGAAGTCCTTTAGGTGAAAATTATCTTTTCTAATGGCCTTTGCCGGACCTAGTGAAGAAGGTTTTCCCTTACTGGAATTATTAGAATTGTCCTTACATACCCAGGTCGTTGTTCATGTGATCAGTACACTGTGCTGCAGCTGTCTGCAACTTGCTCACTCTACCAAACCAAGAAATCACCTGCCTCTTCCATGGAGTGGAAGGACTTGCAGCAGTTCTGCAGATTTACTGGTTAGCAAGTGAACGATCACTTAAAAGAATTAAAATGCTATCAGAGAAGTAATAGAAAATGGCAAGAGGCCAGGATAAAGGGAAAAAGAGGTATCTATATGGTGGTACATTCTGCAGAACTTGTTTTGCTGGAGTTCAAATATGATACTTTGGCCAAATATGAAGCTTATCACACTTATTGATCCTAATCATTTTTAAAAGCAGTAGAAAATTAATCCCATTCTTGAGGCCAAGCCACAGAAATTCATGGAGAAATAATTTACTTTATAAAGCATTACTGGGTCTCTTGTGACATGATACACAAGTGAAACAGCTGCAAATAAAAAGCACTTTCTATAATTTCCATTCTTTGAAAAAATGGTGCTATTTCAGGTTCCAGCTGCGTTTTAAGGCTTTCATTTTTCTCTTTCTCTTCATATGAAGTAGAGAATCATTTGGTTCTACAGCATTGACCATTTTTGTTTACTCTTGGCCCAAGAAAAGAGATTTTTACAAAATTTTGAAGGGCCAGGAAAGAAGGCAGTTAAGTTGTGAAAAAGGGTACTAGTCTGGCAGCTTATCTTAAGAAGTTCTTGGGTTTCCATGTGAATTAGCTGATGTTCCCTGCTCTTTCCTCAGGACAGGAGAGTTCCAGACTTGCACCAAGGTCTTCCAGAGAAGGGAAATGACGACAAAAGGGCTGATCCTCACAGAACTTTAGTCTTTTCAACTTATTTCCACTGCCCAGCCATATATCTTATTTGCAAATAATTTCATCTGCAAATGCTAACTTTTTATTGGAATTATTGAAATCATGCAAACATGATTTCCAAGTATTTTCTTGGATTTCTGTTCCATAATTTTACTGACCTTGCCATAAGCACATGTAAATGCTTAGCTTCAGTAACACCCTGAGGCGAGGAGTTCCACAACTCAATTCTCTTTCCATAGAAATGGCTTTCTTTTGCTTGCTTTGAATATGTAACCTGATAGTTTCATAAAATGACCTGTATTTCTTGTATTGGAAAGGCCAGTGGTCGATCACTTCTAAAGATGTTTCTTCTCTTAGATAGGACTCTTAGATAGTTGCAGATCCTAATTTATAGGTGCAGGTGGCATATGTTTGCATGACTTCCAGTAATTCCAATAAAAAGTTAGCATTTCTCTCAAGTCCCTGTTGCCATCAGGTGTAACTGAGCAGAAGTTTAGTGATGTCCTCCTTTCCTCTTCCTTTTCTTAGAGACATGCAATAGTGAATTCCATAAATTAAGAGAAGCATGGTAGCAGCCTAGGAAAAGGACTGGACTGACATGCAGAAAACTTTGATTCTTTTTCTGTTGATGCTTCTGTTGAATGATCCTAGGCCAACTACAACCCCAGCCAATAATGACACTGATATCCTTTGTAAAGCACCTCGAAATCCATGGATGAAGAGCCACATGTAAGAGGAAAGTGGTATTGCTACATGGATACAAAAACCTGGATATTTCCTTTTTTGAGGTAGGTTGGGCCTGAGGAATATGAACTGTTAAGATCAAAGATGTTAAGAAGAAGCAATTACATATTGGTACTATCAGAGAAGTCTTGGTGGATATTAGGATATAGAGACCTCTTGAAAGCTGACCAAAACTCTTCCCCAAACAAAAGGGAGGGCCTGCAGCTTGGTGTTAGTTCAGAAAGAACTGAGACTCCTGGCACTATTGGAAATAACTTTATTGTATTAAATCTCTTAAATACAAATAAATACATTGCACAGAATACACTCTACTAAAAGAAAAATACAACTTTTCCCAGAGTTATTACTCTACTCTGAATCGTTTGTCTTCATTTTCTTTTTTTTCTTTTCTTCCTCAGTATAAAAAGAGTATATCATTTTATTTAGCATATATAATAAAGCTGGGATTTAAAAAGAAGCCAAAAGAATTAAGTTATGCAAAATCCCAATGAAATTCCCAGTTCCTTTGTAAATCCCAGCTCTACTGTTCTGACTGGTACAAGCAGGAATTACTTGACTGTTTTTTGTACTTACTGAACTGTACAGACCTGTATCCATCATATCAAAAACATCTTGTCTCTTCAAAGCTTGCACTGATGTTCATTGTTAATGCACATAAAGTAAAATCATTTTTAACTTTACATTGATTTGCAGCAATTTTTGTCTTGAGCAATCAAACACTACACTCTTCTTTCTAAATAGGAATGTAATTAATTCCTCTTGTTCAACAATTAATTGGTTCACGGTTTCTACTTATGTATTGAACATGCCTAATGATAGTTCGTTATGTGAAGAGAAAAGAACTCAGAAAACAGCACACATTTTTCAGTCACACTTGGCAAACATACATCTTAGCAATATCATGTGGTGTGCTTCATGAGAGAACTGTACTCTTCTACCAGTTTCTTCTTCTCATTTAATTTTTCCAGTATGGCATCCATTAAATACGAGGCAAAAGGAAACTGAAAAAGAAACAGTAAGAAAAATAATCATTGAACTTTATTTTCTTCAGGTGAAAAACATTTATTAAGTATCTTTAAGCCATTAGATTTCACTTATTTCTGACAACTACCACACATGCACACATCTGATCTTTAAAGCTGATCTGCCTGGTTAGTGTCTGAAACTTTGCTCTCTATCATAAAAATGATAAAAGAACAGAGTAAAATGAAAAAAGATAAACGCCTTATTGAACAATTCATGGTTTACTGACCATGTTAATGATGTAAACTGCAGTACCAGCAACTCTGTCATTTACTTTCAATCAGCTGATCAATATGAGGTTACAGTCATCTCTATGTCATGCAGAAATGGTAGTGTATGTACATTCACTGCTCTCAGGAGGATATGAACTACCAATGCAGCTCTCTATGTTGTGGCAACTGCCTTAGACTGAACTTGCGAACAAAAAAAAAAAACCCATGATGGCAACAATTTGTATTTACATACTATAGAGAAAAGTGCAAACCTCTTACATCTCCTTACAACCTGAGTCTTCAAAAGGAAGAGATGTGGTATGTTGTTTTAATTACTTTAATATTTAAACCAGGTTTTGTTACACAGTTTTGGTGTATGTGCACACTGATGTTGGAATGTGCTTTTAGAGATGCCACAAAACATTGTTTATTGTTATTCTGCCAATAGTGGACAATATGGTGCCAGAGCAGAGCCCAGCAGTTTTAGCTCACTTCTGGGGAGCTTCCGCCAGCTGCAGAGAGCACTGTCAGCTCTCTTGAATTCCTGGTGAAATCAGTGGTGACAGAGGGCTCAGTCTCACTGCAAAAGTAACAGCTGCAGTTTTTACCAGAAGGAGAGAGAATTTTACCATAATAAGGCCACCAGGAATAAATCAGGTAAAATCTATCAATTAGCGGAGCAGGCAAATCACAAGTTTTCTCTGGTTTCCCCAACTGTAGTTCAAAGCCATACTTCTGTATCTAGAACTGATTTTAATTTTACACTCTTCTTTTCCACCTTAAAGAAAAATCTGTATGATTCTTGTACTGGACAGAGCACTGCTTACTTTCTATATACACAAAACAAAAACTATAAAAACAGATTAAAAAAGGATGTAAACGTACACCAAATACAAATACTGCTGTAATGTTAGAACTGATATACAGATGGAAATCTAGATGCAGATATTTATTAATGAGCCATGAAAAAATATCTTAAATGATAGCAAGAAAAATCCTTTTAATACTGAGCATCTATCATAAATTGACTACAATGGGATATAAAGCAATGCTGCATTCTGCTCAACAGTCACTTTGCAGTTATGGAAAAGGGTTGATAATATACATTATTACTCATTTCTGCAGGAAGGGGTTTTGGAAGGGCTGGCACTTGCTGGCCATCCATATCTCCATCTGTCAGATACACCTTTTGTCTATGATAAGAATTTTCTGAACTAGTCAACTACACCTGTCAGCCTTCTCCTGAACACTATTGTGCTTTTAGGGAATAGAAGTATCCAACTCACCAAGTGCGAATCTATCCGTAGTAATATAAGACATAATCTTATCTGAAATTCTGTGACACTTACTTGCTGCTGTGCTGTAAAAACACTGACCCCAGCATCCTGTTCACTCTAATTGTTCTCCCTCATTGCCCAAGTCCGTTTTTTACAAGAACACTTTACCATGATTTCAAAGAGTCTAATTCTTCTTCCCTAGCTTGACTACATTCATTTTTGATACATTTTACCTCCTTAATGTTCTGCCTGAGATGAATGTTCCTTATTGATGTCTCTGGTTCATATCATTCTAGCTATATTTTACTTGCTGTTCACTGCTCTCTGTGGCTTGCATGTCATAGCAAAGCGATCTTTAAAGAAGTCTTTCCATTTAAATCATTCATTTAAATCAAAAGCATTGGAAAGTTGAATGTTATGTCATTATTTCACATTTGACGGTTTCAGAGAAAGTTTCAGAGAAATGTTTTTATCTGGTTTTCTTTACATACAGACACCCAGAAATGGATAATCTCCACAGTCTTCATCTTTAATAGAAGCCTGTCAGATTTACTTTTAACGATGGCTCTGCAACTATCCTGGGAAGATTCCCTCTGCATTTCTGCTCAGGACTTCACAAAGGTTGAAGATGTCTCTCCTCCAAAGCATTCATCTCAGGTCCCAAGACTGCCATATGCTTGGGAAGGCTTTGTGAGTTCGGTGAGTGCTGAGTGCACACTGAAGGAGTGAAAGCTTGTTTATACCACTGATAATTATGTATTTTAATACAGAACAGTATTTCCTTCAAGTGGTTTCCACTCATCTGGGCCACAACCAATTCATCTGAACACTAAGCAATAACAATRACAGTGGTCCTAAATCAGTACATTATGATAAGTTTTAAGAGAAGTAATATTTAACTGTTTTGTGTAAATTGAGACAACTTGAGAAAACAAAAGAAATCTGGATTTAAAGATTTTTATATATTTGTTTGTTTGTTTTACCTTTATCATAATTACAGATTTCTTCTTTGCTACTAGAAAGCATAAGGATAGAATATTGGAATATTTCTTACACATCTGATCAATACAGACAGGTATCTTGGTGTATGGATAACTGGAAGGTAATATGGTCCAAAATAGGCAGGTATTCTGTTGATTACTTTTACTTCTCTCACAGATTTATTCTGACCTTGATTATGCATCTTTCAGAGATCCTTTCTGTAAAAATTAAACTAGTAATATTTATCAACCTTACTGAATATTACCAAATTTCTCTCAGCACACATGTGCATAAATATATAGTTTCTGATCTGCCAGTGTAAAGACTCATAATGAATGCAACTGAATGTTGCTGTTATTCTTAAGAGACATGGCATCCCCATTCATGGAGTGCTATATCCTCAGACTCTGCTCCACAGACTCATTTAATGAGTTAGATATATGGTAACGTAAAAATAAAGGTATTTAACTTCTGGAATATACAAATTAGTGGTTACACCTAATCTACATTTCCCTGTAGAGATCAGCAGTGTAACACTTTTTGCATGACAAAACTATCCAAACAAACCTCAGAACAGTCTCAAATGGAATTAGGTGAACCACAGAGAACAATCTGAAATAAAACTAAAGGAACTCTAATTTAAAATGATCAAAAGCTCCCAATTTCAGTGTAGACTACAGTCAAAGTTTAAAAAAAAATAGTAAACTACACAGCAATTCTTCACTTTGTTATTATTCTTTGTCCATTCTACTTTGTGATGGCTGCAAATACATATATGTGTATATAAATATATATGTGCTTGTGTGTGCAGATATATATGTATTCCTATCCTGAGTAGTCAAGCCAGTTTCTCCTTTTACTCAGTCTAGGACAAATGATGCAATGTGTTTCCATTTCTGCACACCAGATAAAACATAGATTTATACGACCATGAATTATCAACATGCAGAACTGAGCATTTATCCTTGCAGTGACAACAAAATCATCGTTACTATCTGACGTTTGGTATCAATGTTAATGGTATCTAAGATATGGCTCAGACTACACTGGTGCCACTTTTTAAGGTGCAAGGACTGGAAATACCTGGTGATGGTGACAGTGGTGAGTGTGCACATGCATGCGTGCTTGTGCACGGGTGAGTGTGTGTGTGTGCATGTGAGAAGGAGACAGACAACAAACAGAGACTTGTTCAAAGAAAAGGGGAAGTAAGAGGCAGGGTGGAGAGAGACTAACTAGAGGAAAGCAGGTTAGGTTTCCTAACCTGGGAAATCCAAAAGGAAACAACCATGGCTGTTAACGTACATTCCCAGATGAGACCAGAGGAAATCTAAATCTAGAAGCCAGTGTAAATCCTAAAAAGGGGTTGTGGAAAATTCTTACTGATGAAGACTGAATATACTATTGCAAACCTGTGTTTTGGAGATGGATTATATACATACTTACAGAGAGCCTGGAGAACAGGGGAGGGAATTTTTCTGTATGTTTTCGCCACTGGAATATGATTTGTATATTAATAAGGAGATCATGAGAGGAAAGGCTTTATTAGGCAGCTTTATTTATGTAAGATGTGATATCCCTAGGAGTATATGAGGAGGGAGGGAAGACAAGTGCTGCTGTGTATCTGATAAGAGATATGCTAAATCAATGCTGTCATTTGGTATAATGCTTGGAAGAGTTAGGCAGATGATTGTATTTTATTAAAAAATAGTTCTCAGTGACTGCAGGCAGTAATCTGGGTTGGGGCCAACATGCTGTACTCATATACAAAATTATCAGCTGATTGTTCAGAGACAGTATTGCTATAGTCAGTCACAATGAATGAAGGCCTTGGTTCCTGGTTGACTGATGACTTCAGGTATCTGATGACTATAAAAAGAGAGTGTTACTATACTGAGTCTGGTTCAGATAATAAGACACATACTGTATCCCCAGGAGATGTGCAGGAGGGAGCAGGTAGAGACCTCATTCCATGTCTTGCAAGCTGTAAACACACCTACTTATGGCGATAAACGTCCTTGTGCCCTCCTTCCCCAAATACCATGAAGTCCTAAGAACTTGATGGCCTATGATGCGATACATCTGCCAGCCCCTCTCTCCCGTGCCCAGTCACTACAGCATAACCAGTCTGGTGTCTCTATACAGGGCACAAGATACCAATATGGAGGGACATAAGGCAGATACCCACACGCACTGCTGTGAAGTCTCTCCATGTACAGGTTCTTCATAGGCATCCTAATGTAAGCTATTGAGATGTTTCATATTTATACCGTAGTGACATCGCTTTCATCATTGGGTGTTAGTGCATGAATGCAAAAGGCAACTGCAAAAAGCACTCGTTGGCCATTTGAGACGTAGGATAAGACAGTAAGTGATTTTTACCAGCTCTGTAGAATTCAGAACCTGACTGTACTTCTAGATTAAATGATTCTTATTTGCATAGTAACACCCTGAAGCAGAGATCCCTTTATCTGATTGTAAGCTTCTCAGCACTTGCACAGTTTCTGTCACGTGTGTTGGTAGAATAGGGACACAAATTCTGACCAGAGTCTGTGAGTCTCATGAATGCAAAAATATTAATCATTGAAATATTAATATTTTTGTAAAGCTGACAGAAATTAGATTCTTTCATGTCATAAGAGTACAGAAAATAAAGGTACAGATGAAGTGTAAAACAGAGGTGTGCTATAGCTTATGATTACACTCTAGGGGAATCTATAAAATGACAGTAAAAAGCAACTAGTGCTTCCCTCAGTCCCCCCCAAAATTCTAATGCAGCAGTAAAATGGCGTATGTCAGTAATAAAAATAAAATGTCTATGACATTTTAAATGTTATCGTACTGTCACAGTGGAATAAAATTAGCTTGAAGAATGATCTAAAGGGATATGATGCAGTTCATTATGTATAACAGCAACAGCAGCAGTTTCCCAGTGTTCATAAAGGTTTCTCCATTAAATTTACCTCCAGTCAATAATTAGGAGTCCACAAATAAACCTAGGCAATTAAATCAATACTGCTGGGCAATTATGTTCCAAAGTCCTGGCTCAATGGCACAAAAAGACACTATATCAAACTGTAATATTAAGTGATCTGATGTGATTTTCAACTCAATAATTTCTCAGAATAACGGAAAGAGGAAGTCTGCATCTTTGTTCAAGGTGCAAATGGGTACACAGTTTGCCAACCTGTATCACTAAGTCAACAGTCTATTTTGAGCAAAGTCCTAATAAAAAGCTTGCATTTCACAATAAGCTTTAGTTTTCCAATCAGAAGTATTACAAATTACTAAAGGAACCTACAACCAACCTTTTAAAGGGCATAGAAATCTTCCATGAGCTGCTCCCAAATAGAGCCTTGAATATCACAGAAATTTCCATCCATATGATTTAGCATGGACAGAAGCGGAAAGCAGAGCTGGATGCTCCTTAGAAGAACTAATGCCCATTTGTGATTCTGAAGATGGCTGGCTTCCCAAAAATTACCCTCACATCTTTCACTGTCTCTCTATACAAGATGAAGAGGAATGATAACATTCTGCTAAGGATTTTTTAATGATGTGCTGAAGAACAAGAAAAGAACAGGAATTCTTACTCATATTATGTGAATCTGATTCTTCTTTTGGAATCTGTAATATGTACCRAATCTCACAATTAATATTGATGTTTTAAAATTTCTTAAAATGAAGGAAATTTAGTGAATAGAACTGTTTGTTTTTACTGCTGTGTTGCATGTAGCACTAAGAGATATTTAAATTAAAATGACAGTATTTCTGAGAAAGCCAATAAAAGCAAACTGAAATTTCCATCTCCTCCATTGCAGCAATTAGGCAGTCTTAATGGTAGTAAGTTTTGATAATGAAAGAGGAAAAAACTGTCATTACTTTAAAATTTGGTCATAGGACACAATCTAGACAGAAGACCTATTAATGATAAAATATTTCAATCTGCAAGTGATTGTTCCCTTGAAATGGCTTTCAAAATATTTTCAATCATTCACATTCTTAATAGAAATGAACTACATAGCTAATGGACCCATGCTCCTGAATATGMATTAGGAACATTTGATTTATGAAATCAAATTTTATTTCATTTCAGACATCAGCTACACATCATCTGAATAAAGGAGACAACTAAAATATAATGGAAAAGTTTCAAGAGTCAGTGTGTGTTGTCAGTGATGTCCAAACAAAAGCTGACTATGGCTAGAAAAGCAGGGCTCTCACCTGCCAATAAACTGCCCTTGATCACTTACAAGAGGGGAGCATCCCAACAGACCATGTGTGTATTAAAAAAAAGACTTGAAAGAGAAGAAAAAGTATCACACAGGTCACAGCGGCAGTCTGAATGGACCCCTCAGGGATTTCTGCTAGTCTCAGCCTTGTCATCCTCTATGCAGCTTTCCTCTCTGCCCAGAAAATGTCGATAGGAAAATGTTTGAGGGGCCTCTGGTGGAAATTTTTTCATTCTTTCTGCATTGACAGGATGCCAAATCAATATTTACTTCCCACTAACAAGCTGCTCGAGGTCTCAGTAGAAAATATTGTAGAGAATGCGGGAAGACACGATAATAAACAGCTGTCTGGCTATGAGGAAAACATGAATTGACTGGAAACAGGTCCACAGTAAAAGGTCACTGAAACCCATGAACTCCTCAGGTGTCCATATCAACTACTAACTTTAAAGGCACCTAATAAAAAATCTCTTTTTCCTAAGATGTATGAGAGAATGGATCCTTTTCACTCTAGCAAGCATTACAGACTGTCTCAATAATTTAATTAACACATTTGCCAAGATCTGTGCCAGTTTTCTCCAGATATTGTTTTCAGCTGTTAAGTTAGCTACCACAAATCTCAGGTTAACATCTCTTCAGTCCTGTCCAATGATTCTTATTTTAAGATAAATACAGAAATGCTACAAAACAAGGATCTTACATTGCCTTATCACTGTATAGTTTAAGATCATCAATGGCAGCATAATTACAAAGGCAATGAATTAATGACAACCTAAAAACACTTAGCTATTCAGTTTAGAAAGTTATAATTCATTAAGGGAAGATATAAATTTAGCACCTGTGCTTCAAGAAGCTTCTGTATATACTGCAGCCACTCTTTATCTTTTTCAGATTCCATTTTTGTCTTTGCTGTTTCCTAAAAATAGGAAAATATAACAGATACAGTATTTTGACACCACCTGATAAGAACATAATGAACAATATACATGTAACTGGATGTACATAAAACAAACAGCACGTGGAAGTGGGGACTATGCTTGGAAAACTAAACCATATCTACAAAATGGGAGAGCTCTGTTAAATTTATAAACCTGTCCTCATTTGTGCATGTTCCTAGAAACTTGCATGGCCTGTTCATTTCATATGAATATATGGGTATATGTTTGATGAATGCATCTATGTGCACATTTTACAAGTTCAACTTAAAGGTTCCTGAGTCTACACACTGATAAATGGAATATGTATCTAAATTTGTATACTGCAAATTCATCTACTGTATATTTGTTTTCTGTTTATAGTTGAGTATATGCATGTTTTACACACACATTCACAACACTGATTACAACAAGATACAGGATACAGAAATTACTTTGACAATAAGGTAAGTATAGAAAAATTCTGTCAAAGTCAATCACTTTAAATGGGTCCATAAGTGCTGGCAAACAGGGCAGGGATCAGACCATAATGTTCATATTCATCAGCATAATCTAYATTGTGCATATATATACACTGCATCTTCATTTAACAACTGTGAAAACTCCCTTTTGTGATTTCTGCAATATAGAGCCAAATTTTAAGTCATCACCAGAGTACTGATCCTACCCAATGATGGTCAGCTCCTAGACACTCATTAAACAAAAGTGTATAGCCTTTTTCATGTACTATTTGATCAGACTTAAATATATCTGGGTAAGAAATCCTGTTACTGTATTTGTTTAATAGACAGTGATTCGATGAAACTATCATATATTTCACAGTAAAATGTATCATAGGATCAACCAAAAAAGCAATGGGTTCTCCCAGAAACCATCTGTCTGCTGCAAATACCTTTAATACGTACCACAATTCAAGAAAGTAAGCATCAACAGAATCAATCTGGCACAGCAAGATACATTCTAATGTTGTTTTCATTAATGCAAAAGTCTGTTTAAAATGTGTAATTCTATCAAATGGTCTCATGAAAAAAGGAAATTACTACAAATTTTCAAATAATGGCTCTGTACCTATATGCTCAAATCAGCATATTTATATTTTATTTATGCATACGCGAAGGCTTGCCCCCTTATTAGTCGCTAATCTGCCCTCTTTATTTAAACCCAACTGTTCTGTTTTCTTTGTGGTAGATGCTGTACAATCAGTTTCCAATCTTTAATGGGCAAYTCTTTGCCTCTAAAGTGGAAATTTACACCACCTTCTGATCTGGCCCCTTTTTACTAAAGATCCCTTAAAATAACTTACCTCATCATCTTCTACTTCTAATATCTCCTCAAGATCAGTTTTTGAAACATTAAGGATAGATGCTGCCAAGGACTGGGCTCGCTGAACACACTCTTGGGAAAGACCTTTTTTGCATGTTCGCACTTCTCCCTTTTTTTTTGCCTGCTTGACTTTTGTTCTCAGCTCTTGTACGCTGTGCTGTAACTCTCTGGTTAGAGCCTGGAAGATGCAAGCAGAAAATACTCCATTGTAATTTTCTTAAAGTGCAAGTACTATGCAAAAAGTAACATCATTTCAAATAAGCTCCTTTAGGTAGGAACTGTCTTCATACATGTTACTGGTTGAATATGATACATTCTGTAACACAAAATAACATTAATTGGAAAACAAGTATGAATTAAACCCAACTGGATTAAATCTATTAAATCATTCAATGTTGTCAAACATTTGTACAAATATTTTTCCATATGCTTTTAGCAAACTAACCATATTCAAAATGCCATGATTAATAAAACAAAGCAGCTTCCACGAAATCAATTACAAATTCTTTCCTGATTCAGCCTGCCAAAAATGTTCTTAAAATAACTTCAAAAGTGGCAGGTATTACTGTATTCAAACAGAGATCCTTTTTGAGCTTACTTGTACTGCAGTGCATGAAGAAACGGCAGTATTTTGGTTCTGACCAAGACAAGATAGTCCAAATTTTCCTGACTATTGATTCCTTCCTATATCCTTTCTACAGTCTAAATCATCACAGTAGTGGTGATAAACAGCATACGCTTACAGCACACAGGTCCACTATACTATTATTATTCCAGGCTTAAACAGGGACTGTTGTATTTTATATGCAGCTGGCCTATACACAAGGCCTCGCCAAGGCAGGCAGTTTCTTTGCTGCCCTGCTGTTAGCAGATTAAGTAAACGCTTTAAACAGATACAAGCACAGGCTGGTAAAGAGGAACAGGCGCCAAAACAGAACCACAGCAGCAATACATCCTTAGCCGTGGCTTTGAAAAGGCCCAGAGGCCACAGGTACCAAGGGAAGCCTCAATTTTATCTCCCATTTCTGCTGTTGAAGACCCTTAATTAACTTAAGGAAAAACAAGAGCTTGATAGGAGGTCTGATGCTGCTGATGCTGCATTAATAGCACTATCTTTATTATCATTACTACTATTGCTAGTCATTAATATTACTACTGCTAATAATAATAATAATAAAGGAAATTTTTCCAGTGATCATTTCAGTAAGACGGTATACACTCCTAAGCCAGAAAGACACTCACAGCTTAAAGAAACAAGAAAAGCAGAAGAACATGGTTAAGAGAAAACTTACTGATACAGTCTGAAAAGTACAGCTGTTTTAACGTTTTGAGCAATAAGAAAGTAGAACAGTTATCTGGGGTGATAAAAAGGGATGCCTGGGATTCAGAAATCATAACAAAAAAACTAGAAAAAGCTAAAAATAGATCACCAGACAAAAAATTGTACTGATAATGAAAGGGAGATGATGAACCCAACAGAGGTGAGACCACTCTCTTTAGTTTATTTAAAAGTAGAATAGAAGAAACAGTAGGAAACATCCTGCAGAAAATACCTTGTTAACCTGAATGACCTAAGAGATTGTTTCCAAAAAGCTGAATGGAATCCAAGCAAGATTTCTGTTTTTGTTCCCCAACACGACACAAATACTGAACAGTATCTTCCACAGCTGAACCTGAGCCAAACTGCGTAACAAAAATGTTGGAGGTTCAAGTTCCTAATTCTCCCATATCTAAAATTATCTGGTTTAGTTAAGTAACACAAAGAATTAGTTTAAACTGTTGGTTGTATAAGTGACGTTATTTTGTTTTAATATTTATGCAAATTTGACACAAACATTTTGTAAAAGCAGAGCAAGATGATACTATTTAAAAATTGTTGGTTAGAGAGACAAGAACAGTAACTCAATGTCAGAAGATCCTTCTAGTGTATTCAACTTGCATGAGTCAAGCAGAACTGCAGCTGTCAACACAGACACCTTGGCTGAGTTTAAAATGAGAGAATAAAATTTTCTTTCGATCGTCATATGTAGGGCTCATTTTATTAAACGATCTCTCATCAGTAGCTGATAAATTCCTGAAAATTCTTTTGCTGCACAATGCCTTCACTTCATAGAAACTGACTGCAGAATTATGAAGCCTGTTTATTGGGGTAAAGTACTCTATGGCCTCTAGTGTATTCAAAACAGTCATTAAAGTACATTTGCTGATATATTTCAAAAAAAATCACAATGCATTCATCTGATTCCAAGATCTATTTATTTTTATTTGACTTTTCCAATTTAATATTTTGCCATATTTAGCTAAAATTAATTATTAGAAACAAAATTACCCTAACACAAATTTGAGGAGAGAAGGTACAATGAAATTTGTCCAGTTTCTTTACTCAAGAGTGGGTCCCACCTTCTGTAGCATTTCCAGCAGAGTACCTTGTACATAGACCTTTCTGTGAGTAAGCTGAGAGGAGAGGAGAGACTTGAAATGTTACGGGCAGGGAACTAAGACAACTTGGATCAAGCTCACAGAAAGAAACAGACTAAGAGGGCAGAGAAACCCAAATAGAAAAGCACAACACAGTTGTGTGAGAAAATTACAGATGCATTACAACAGTTTCTGTAGCATTTGAAATGATCCAACAGCAAGTTGGCTCCTGCAACATTTTATTGTGTACTTGAAAAAATAAATGTATTTGACAGCGGTAAAATAAGCTCAGCTCTCCTTTTCCAATCAAATTAAAGCTTCCAAAGTTTTAAAAGTAATGAGAACTCTCTCAGACACATATAATCCAGCCAGGAAGTGCACACTGGTATGCTGGTGTAAAGAAGAAATGTAAATTAAAGAAACAAAATACAAGAAAATGAATTGAAAAGCTAAATGGAAAGACTAAAAATAATGATAAATATCCAAGCAAAGACAAACAAGAAGCATTATGATAAACAATGTTAAACATTGACTTGAACATCTCAGACAATATAAACACTGCCAGACAATATTCTTATGATAGGACATTATTAAAAAAATTTTTAAGTGGATATAAACTCCAAAAGAAGCTCGTCGTTAACGAACGAGTCAATGGCAATAGCAACAGCAGAACCCAGAAACTGTGATTCTACTCTTCCTTGATCCATTAGTTCAGATCACCAGAAAGTCAGGTACAAGAAAAAGACTGGAGAAACCATAGCAACAAGCCAAAAGAAAAATGTAAGGGAAGTTTAAACAAAAAACAAGGAAAGAGAAAATTAAAACCAACAGCTTTTGATATGCAAACATGCACATTATATATAATCACAGTATATCATTAACATATGGAACTTAAATTTCAGTTGCTCTTTCCTTTAGCAGTATTAATACCCTAAAGCACAGGCTTTCAGCATATATGAAAAAGCAGGCTACCTTATGGACATTCAAGCTGAACACCCAAATTAGCAATTTTGGAACATGCTTTCTTCACATTCTTAAGCTGTAATAATGCTTTTTGATTAAAAAATTCTTTATTAGTACCAGTAATACTAGCATTTGATCTTCTCTTTGTTTTCTTTTGTGTGAAATCTAGGGGATATTTTGTTGCTAAAGTCATTTTCCCAGCTTAGATGTTACTGTCAAGATTTATTCCTGTGGGACGCACTTAGCTTCCGCCAGCCAACAAGAATAGGAATCCCTGATTAATTCGTGAAAACTACAACGTATCAGTGCAATTGGTAATGGTCCAACTATAACAAAATAAGCTTAAAATCACAAAAAGTAAGCCTAAAGTACCCAGCTCTCTTTTGTCAGTAGTAATTGTTGCATTACCTGCAAACTCCATTTGTTTATATAGTTATATCTATGTATTATGTCTCCTGGGTTGCCCACAGTTCTAAAAACCCTCTTATAAGCCCCATTACTGAATTTTCACAACCGAAAATATTCACTCTTGAGATAATATTTTTCAACCTTGACCTCAGCAAATGAAGACTTTTTAACAATGTATCTTTTGCCAGCTTTTATATCTATAAAGATGAATGTGGTTTTTTTTTCCTTTAAAAGGTTGCACTTGCTTAAACACCCAAAGAAACTGTGGTGATATACAGACTCTGCAGACTATTAATAGGGTTTGTGTTTTAACTTTCCTTATATCCCAAATAGCTTTGACACTAGTTGATCTTGAACTTGATGAAAGTTGATCAACGGCCCCAAATGCCACTTGACCAAATCAATGCCTAAAATTATTATAATTATCATGTTAATTTACACATTCTATTGTTATTTTTTGTAGTGTAATAAAGCTTAATGGCTCCAGGACAAACCTGGCGCCAGCTCTGTAGCTATTTAAAGCTACAATCTAGCACCAGTGGAGCTCTCACAGCAGAAGCCATGGCCCATATTACTTATGCAATAGGAATATTAGTAAGCTTTACTGTGCTTTGTACAATAAGAATAATGTACAGAATTGTTCTACCCTTGAAATTTCAACTATAATAGTAACAACTTTGGCACATCCTTCCTATGGCAATTATAGTAAAAAAATTAACAATTAAAGTTATTTTTGGCCCTAACTTCTTCAAACAAACAGTCAAGTTTCAGACTCTAATCACAAAGGACTTTCTTTGTCAAAGTTACTTTGCAATATGTATATAAACTGATTCCAGCATTCAAACTGCATTATATTTTATTCGTGTATAGTTCAATATGAAAATATCTCTAGCTACAATTATTGTGTATTTAGAAACTCACATGTTTTATAGATTGGAATGGTGTAAGGATGTGATCTATACCATTACATCAAAAATGAAATGGAAAATATTTCATGAAACAGGTTAGTTTCCTAAGAGAACAGGAGTATTGTGAAGGTGTAACAGTTGCCTGTGGAAAACAATCTGAATTTAGCAGATTAAAGAACTTCTCTACTTATGTAATACCGTAATAATTGCTGGTCCAAGGTTAGGGCACATCCTGTCACTGTAAAAGGTGAGAGAGCACAAACACCTCAAATAGCTTACCATTATGGAGACGAAACACAGAATGAATGTATAAACTCACACAAAGAGATGATATCATACACTGTATCAGCAGCATAGACAAGCATTCAAGTTTCTTCAATGCAAGTGCAATTATTTGGATCTGATTGCCTCTCTATGACTGTCAAAATACATTGAATACTAATGTTTAAACTGATTTCACCGCATGGACTTCTGTATAAGTCAGAGGTAATCAAAATTTCTACAGCCATTTTTTTTTAAATATATATATCATTTAAGCTCAACTATTTCCTTCACTTGAACAAATATACCTTCTAGGCATCAATTTGTTTTGATTAGGAAGGGGCAAGAGCATGGATGAGAAACAAAGACAAGACAGACCATTGTAGCAGACTGGTCTGGGCAAGGGCTGTAAAATGCAGCGTCCTGACCCATCGGAATGAGACAGCCTCGGGAGGTCAGCTTAACTCTTACAGTCCCCAGAGACCATAAATGATTCCAGGGACTCCAGCAGATGCCCTCAAAGAAGACTGAAAAGGTGCAGAGGATCTAAAGACCAACCTTAGCTTCCTCCAACTAACAGCTTCAGTGTTTAACAACAACCTAGAATGCTATTTCTAGATATTAAAAGTGGTACAAACTTTTTTCTACCAATGTCATGCAGGTCACATTTATCATGTGCTGTGCTCTCCACTGGCATTATTTACCAAGCTTCAGCATGGCTTCTGTCAGTTTTTGCTGTAGTTCTAACATCTCTGAACAAATATATTTTAAACTATATAGATCAGCTCTTAGATTTATTTGTACATATTTGGAGGAATTAAGATAGACTTTTCATCTTGATGGAAAAGAAAATAAAAGTAAGCATATTTTCAAGTTGTAGAATGCATTTAAACCCAAATAAAACAAAAAGATACATTCTGGAATACAAGAGTGACAATATTATCTAAAAATTAACAGAGCTTCAAAGTTTCAAAGGCTAATTTAATAAACAACTGAAAGGGAAAAATACATCTAGAAAAGCTAGGTATCAGACTGATGTATACAATTAAAAAAAACAATTTTATGTTGATTAGCACTGAGAATAATGCTCACAGCTTCACAGAGAGCAGCAGAAGATGAAAGCACATAGTGCCTGGAAGCAATGTGCTTGTAAGACTTGTAAGAATTCCATTTTAAATAAGGATTGAGAAATTGCAGTATGTACATACAAAATAATGTCATACTGCAGTTGCATCTACAAGATTTTTCACATTCATTACCAGAAGCAAACCTGAACACACAGAACCATAAATAAAGACGTAACAGACATGCTCCGAAAAATTAATTGAAGTTTAAAATATTTTAAAATACTACCAGCCTCTTCTACCTTTGTAGCAAAAAACTGTCTCCAGTTCACAGTCCAGCATCCTAGCACAATCCTCCCTTCTTCATGGCTCTGAGTTATAGATGATGGACTGTGAACTAGRAAAGGCAAATTCAGTTATATCCCAAACCCAATTATGGTAATAACATCTGGAAAATAAAAGGTAGTATTGTTTTTCAACTACTATAGCTAAATCCACCACAGCTTTCCTGACAAAGCTCTCAACATAACACAAACTGAAAGGGACCTCAGGATATCAGTATTTGAACACAAAACTTAATTTCCTGTCCTTGAAAACTGCATACCCCAAAATCATTTAAAATGCAAGTAGCAAGAAGAATATTAAAGTACAATGACAAAAATGAGAAACTGTAGTGTATAATATTTGATAATCTGATTCTGATGTCAGATTAGATTTGAACTAGTATAACTATGCTGGTTTAAGATGTGTTACTGCTGCTTTGCATTAAGAGATCAAGACACAGAATTTAGCTGGCAACTTTAAATACTGTATTTCTCCACATTTCTCCAAATATCATTGCTCCCTAATCCATTTTACATTCTCTCCCTAAATACTACTCTTCATTGATTCAAACCCATTGAAAACAAATGATTTCTTTAAAATCATTTATTTTCAAGTACAAAATTGAATATATTCTTTTGACTATAATTTATTAACCAGCTCGAGGTGTGGAAAACTAGAGGGCAGAAAATTAAAAATATTTTAGCACATCTTTAACATTAATAAGAAAAGGAAATTGACTACATTGTGCTGAGTTCAGTTCAAATATAGTTCAGTTTATTTCTACATTTAATAGAAAAATGATCTAGGTCATAACCAATTTTTAATTTTAGATTGTTTATAAAACAAAGCACATTTAAAGATGCAGGAATGGACCTATCATGGCCAATTACAACTTAACTTATATTTACCGAGAGAAGTACATAATATTTAATTAGGAGTATATTCATGTGTTTTAAAGTTTCCTTTGTGATCCAAAATTAACTTTTTTGCATTATTGGTCAACTTTTTCTTTTTTCTTTTTCTTCTTTTCTAATCCACCCTTTATAACTGTTTACCTTTCATTTATGCCTGAAATCTTATGTTAAAACTCTGTCTCTTTTCACAGCATTCTTAGTAACAGAGCTTTGGGTGGAATGAAGCCTCTCTTGTTGCATCGAACAGGCACCGCACTTACAGAATATACATCAGATATTTACTGACATGAGGGATATTTGGTCACAGATATCATTACAGCTTTACAGCCATCTAATCTTTCCTGTACATTAACCTCTAAGAAGGTCAAAAACTTAAGCTGTATGCCCAATTGTTTTCAGACTGATGATTTTTTTTTTAAAAACATCAGCAAATACATCATAGTTTCTATTGTACTGTTGCCAAATATTCAACACAATTACCGTGTTTCGTGATCTCTAAAAGGAAAAAAATAGTTTTCTCTACAGTACAGAATGAGTTGAAATATGTATAATCAGTATGGGATGACATGCAGAATATTTCTGTCAAAATATATTGGTTTCTAAGATTATATTTATGTGAAATGGGCAATAATAGTAATTTAAAGTCCTACTTACTTTAGCATTTAAGTCTCACCTCATTTACATGATTTTTTTCCTGCTGTAAGTTCTTCTGTTTCAGTGGAATTACATCTGATTTACACAGGTGTCAGCAAAACTAGCATTATTTCTATTAAACATCATACATTACAGTTATTTATTTATATAGAAAAACAGGGCCTGACTGAGATTAGAGCTTCACACACATGTATGAAGAGATGGCCTGGATCTCAGAGAATGTATTATCTGAACAGTTAGGGCAGATAAAGTCAGCACAGCTATATCAGACAAGGCAAACAAAGAATATTCAGGGCAGACAAAGAAATACAGAGATGAAGCAACACTCTCAAAGTCACATAGCAGTCAGTGATGAAGATTTCCTGATACTCAATCCAGTGCCTGAGCTTATGCTATCTTTCTGCAGAAACACACACAAAGCACAGCAAATCTAAACCAAATGCCCTAAGACCACTGTACATCTGAAACACACATACATTTGAAACCTAATTTAAGAGGTCAGTTCTGGTAATCCTTATCCCTCTTAAAAAAACATTCCATAAATCAGCTGGCCTCTTATCAACTATGTTTTTCTTAAAATATTGTAATTTACTGGCTTTTATGATTCCACTCTCCTAGAACTCTTCCCACCTGTCCATAGCTCTTTCAGCACGTCCTTTGGGGGGATCCCCTCTGCTCCCACCCTGCTAAAGTACTGTGGAGACTTCACAAGGTCTTTTGGGGTTTTCTCTTCTCTCTGCCTCAGCTTTATCTTTTAGTGATTTTATCAACTGAACAACTATTTCTACATGAACTTTCAAATAAATCACTACTGGAGACCTTCCTCCTCCTTTTCAAGTTTTGCTATTTTTCCTAACATTTCCCCAGGAAGTCTTCACTATCAGTTGAAGCTCAGAGCCTTTATTATGTACATTGCACTCATTCCTCTGTTCCCCAAGTCATCCCATTATCCTCTTTTTTCAGTTGCCATCATTCTTTCTATCTTTCAGACCCTAAACTGGCCACTATCTTTAAGCCAGGCTTTCTTCTAAGTCTCCAGATTATGCACAGAGCTGAATATCAGCTTTAAAGAGCAGCCTCTCCAAGCCGTTTAAAGGAATACAGGCAGATCTATACCCTTCCAGGGAATGCACTGCAGTGGGCTCCAAGAAGCTCCCAGCTGAGCCTGTAGCAGTCTGATTCTCTGAAAATCTCGGAAGAATTTTAATCCTGTCCTGAGGCAGAATAGGAAATTATTTGCAATTTTGGGAGGTTGGTTTTGTGTTCAGCTCTAGTTTGCTGGATGTTTGCACAGTGTTTACCATTATAGGGTCACGGTCTATAAGGACGGTTCCTAGGCCTCATGACAAAAATGAAACTAGCACTAATGTCAACAAAATTACCTATGTGAGTCAGACTCGTACCTAAACTTTGCATGAGACCTATATGTGCAGTTACAGAAACCTGGCACATCTTGCAATTTGGTTACACAGGTTGAATCACTTAAATTATCTAAATTGTTAATACAGACAGGGATATAAAATAATAAACAATGTTCAAAACATTTTAAGCTATATCTATATCATCTGTGTCTATCATAGTCATAAAAAATGAAGTGAAATGGTATTCTAAAGCTAAAAAGTAGAGAAAAAGAGGAGTAAGGAAAAACTCTAAAAGCTTTCTATTTATTCTTCATTTTTAGTAATCAAGATTCTATCCATTAAGACATCTACATTATATGCAGTTCCCGGCATACTGCATGCATCACTAACCATATGCTTTCTGTAAACTGTAAGAGTTCAGCCATCCACTTCATTCATTAGAATTCACAGGGCCTATTATTCTGTTTACAGTCTAATAGATATTCACTGTCACTATTCAGGCCTCTGATTCAATTTGCCTAAATCCCAGCTGCAGAGTAATCCTGATGGAGATTAGCTTTATTTATCACCAATTTCTTCTCAGAACCAAGAATGGTTGGTATTTCTTAATAAAAGCTGTGGTTCTCTTTTTTCCCTAAAGTAGCATGCATATTGAAAAAAGCAGAAAGTGTCTGGTTTCCTAATTGTGAGATTTTTCAGTTGCACAAGTTTTGCTTTGCACACAGGACACCTTCTCTTGAAGGTGTGTAGTCTGCAGATAAAAATACTGATTCTCAAACCAGAACACTTTCTTGTAACCAAATATTTTATTAATTCTGAAGGAAGACAGATTGGCAGGCTCATCATCTACTCCATAAAACACAAAATAATCATTCTGGATATTGTTTTCTAGATAATGTGATGACAGTTTGGACTGTAATAAATGAAATATACGTATGTTCTGGCTTCTAAGGTTCCCACAGGGGAATATTTCCTACCAACCTGAAGTCATGTGAAAGGCATCCACTTCCAAAGCAAATCTGACAGTGTTGATTTACATAAGTGACACACCACCTGTTATTTGCAAGATGTCCCTGTAACTTGACGAAGACATCTATGGTCAAACAAAACTTCTGAATGGGCCTGGTTCATATACAACTATGTAAAATTTTCCAAATAAATCAATTTTCATCTGCTTAGCAAACTCTAGTTCTATTTCAGTCCATCTGAAAAATTTAGTTACCTATAGTGCTCAACTTTGTCTTTAAAGGAAGAAACATAGGTATCCATATAAAAATTATATTCCACATATCCTGGGTCCAAAAGAACTCAGATGAATACTGATGCCAAGGAAACTGATTTCCTTGGCTTTGAGAAGCGAAACTTATTCACCAACAGAAATAGCCTATGAAGAGTATTTCTCACTGGCCCACCATAACAGAAGAATTCTGAGAGTCCACTGCAAGGGTTTGCTTTCAACCAAAGAACAGAGTCTGCCGCTGGAGGTACTTGCAGTAGCAGTACATGTTGCTCCATTTTTGGAAATGAGCTAATCAAAAAGCCACAGAATGGTTCCCAAATATTTCAACCTCCCAATACGACTACATATCATCTCTAACTCTTTTTTTTTTTTTTTCCTTTGAGAAAGGAGCAAATAGGACATCATCTACATTTGGTCATTCTGAGAAGAACATCTGTTTCCTGGCAATGTTCCATCTTTGACAGCACAGGAACAATCCAAGAGAAAATGACAGTCACAGCAAATAATAGGAATTTGTCAAATGAAGGAATTTTTAAGAAGGAAGCGGTGAGTCACTGTCAATTAGGGTCTTTTTTTTTTTTTTTTTTTCCTAACAGGAAGACTAGTTTCACATGGTATTTTCAAACAGCACTGTTACTGAAAAAGGCAACTCCAGCATCTACAACCTGCAACCATTAAAATGTGTCCCAGCTCTGCTCCCTCCGTGGTGCTCTGGGTTTTCAAAAGGTTAAAGTAAACTGATGCAAGTTTTCTGAGTTATCTCACAATACATGAACATAAAAATGTTTGTGAAATTTCAGGGGAGGTAGAGTCATAGGGGAAAAAATGAGCTGCAGGGGTCATTCAGAGGAGAAACTTTTTTAACAGCAGTGTTAACTTATCTTAAACTGCAAATTAAACTACTGCCCAAGACAGCAGTGAGAAAACACACCATGGCAAAATTGATGCCAGGATTCAAGGGAAACTGCAGAAAGGCAAAAGAGTTTCATAAATACTGGCAAATCAGGTAAGCTCACTGAATGGCAAATGACTGGCAGAATATCAGTCATCCAAGCAGCAGTGCAATAAGACCTCTCATATGTCTGGGTGTACCTAGCTGTAAGTCAACCAGCAAAGCAAGGGCAAAATGCACCCAGATTAAGACCTGCTCTGAGTAACAGAAATGAGGGCAGATGCCTTAAGAGAGTGCGAGCTAGATCCCCAAGTAGATCCACTAAGCTTGCCAAGTAAACTGCCATGGGTCTTGATTCTGGCAATTAGTTTTATCAGATGGTTATATCGGAGACCTATCAAGAACAATGCCAGAACAGACCAGATGCGAGCTGTGTTTCAGTGGTATCTTCTGCGGAGGGCACACAACTCGCAAATCACAGAGGCACTGCAGAAGTGAGAAATGCACTAAGCTGTCTTTGAAGCGTTCAGGCACCATTGACTATTTATTACAATAGAAGCTGAATATAAGCTGCCTTATCAGAATTTTGAAGCATCTTCCTCAAGGTCAGAAAAGATCTGAGATTGTGTGCTTAAGCAGATGTCATGACTGTAGTTTAGCTTATAAACAAAAGTTTTGCTCATGTATGAGTTGAATAGGACAGTCAGCATTACTGGGCCTTGAGGTTTCATTAATGGTCTGTGACAGCAATATGCAGTCAAACTCTGGGTGAGTAAAACAAACAGCACAGTAACGAAGGAAACCAGTTAGGCAGTATTTTGGACACTTTCATAACAAAGTATTGCACTGTACCATACTTTATACAGACATCAAATGAAATAGTCTAAAGCCATTTTTTTTAACTTCATCCAATGGCTGTTTTCTGTATGCATTGTCACAAGCAGTGAAAAAAACCCAAACCCTTCTTGCTCTGTAATTGGTGTGCTGCACATAGCCAGCAAGATCATCTGAGGATCAGATAGGATAACACATGTTATAGAAAATATTGAACAATGGTACACACTGTAGAAACTGGATGCCTTGTACAAAGAGGAATTATGGTGCAGATGGAAGCTGGATGGGATGAAAACATGTAACTTTATAAAAGGCATCTAAAATCTCAGAGTCATTTGCTCTCTCATACAGGTAGAGTTTGTGTTCTCCTGTAACAAAAAAAATATATGTTTTATTGAGCCTAGCTGACGTTATACTTGACAGCCATACCTTCATTATTCAGCCATACCTTTATTATTATTTATCAGTCTTTCATAAACACCATTCACAAATTTTATCAGGATTTAATACCTACTTCTGTGAAAATGTTTAATAATGAAGTTTAGCTCTGATCTTTACAGAACTCTACAAACACCTAACTTTCATGAATTACTTYTCAGATCAATCACTTAGGTAACTTTTAATCCACTTAACATATATTTATTGATATTCTATAGCATACCTTTTTTTATCAGAATGTCTCAGAGTGTTAGGTCAGACATCTTAAAAAACAGTACTTTACAGTGAATAGTAACCTTTATCAACTGAGTGGAACATTCTTCAGGGAAAGAAATCAGAGACCAGAATCTGTTTATTTAATAGAACTTGTTTTCCATAAAGCCATGCTAAGTAGTATAATTATCCCCATATTTCAATTCTTTAATAATTGAAATTCATATCAGATTTCCTTTATTTTACTGAGAAATTAGGTCAGACTAACTGACCTGTAAGTTCCTAGCCTGACTGCCCCTTCTGAAAACCAACACAATATTAACTTTCCTTTAGACTACCCAAATACTCATCCAGTATTAAGAGTATATACTTATTTACTTTCAATACTTATTGAAAATGAGTATCGGCAGGACAGAAATCCCTTCAACCAAGGTATAAGTTATACAAGCCTCTCAATGTAAAATACTTTTCCTTACTAGAAATTGTTTTAACTCTTCCATCTCACTAACCAATTGGGAATATTTCATCACCTTCAAACAACATTGGCCTCCTTCTTTCCAGACACTGAACAGAAATATTCATACAAGATTTCTACCTTTTCTACATAGTCGAAGAATTTTTTGTCTAATAACAGGTCCTATCTAGTCTGCAATATTTGACTTACTATTAGCACATTTTTAAATCCTTCCCCTTCACTACTGTCCTTGGCTTTGCTATCCACAGATTTCATCTTGATATCTTTAGCCTCTCCTCCATCCTCTATACCCTAATGCTGCTCATATTTACAGCTTATTGCGTATAATCCATTTTCCACTCACTTTATATTGCCTTTTTATTTCTAAATTTTGTCTTTTCTTTCCCATCAAACTGAAGTAGACATTTATAAGGAACTATCCTCTAATTATGGAACTATGTTTTTGGTTACCTAATAAACTCTTGGAGTGCACAATTTCTATTCTTATTTTCTCCTAGCCATTCTTCCTCACAACAGCTTTAAAGAAATAAGCTGCTCTGAATCACCAGCTATGTATACCACTGATTTGAGGTGCTTTGTTTGTTCCCAATGAATGTAATTTAGGACAGGACAGCTGATCTCTGTACTACGCAACAACAGATTAGGTCCGAAAATGACTTACAGCATCTTGGATGCAGTAATTTTTTGTTTGTGATTGTATCTTCCACAGTTTTTAGAAAGTAGTACTAGATTTTACAATTTAGCAATTACAGTTACCTGCATACATGTCCCAAATTGGGCTCCCCATAACCACCCACGCTGTATGTTATAAATATGTATCCAATTAACAGTTTGTCATACTCTCTAATTTAATCCAGTTGTATATAACAGACTCTCACCAGCAACCCCTCCCCCAGGTTTTGTRGGTAGCATATTGATCCCAATGCATTCAAGATCCTGTGGTTCTGAGTTATCAATAACTCTAAAGACAAGTAATAGAGCTTTTAATGCAGAATGCCACCTCTCTCCTCTTCTCCCCCCCCTCAACTTACACTCACTTCTTTCACATTCTCTCTAGTACCAAAATCCTTCCTGAATGGAAGATTATATATAACAGGAAAAAATATATAGGAAATGTTTACAATATAATTATGGTATATCATTCTACCATGCTTCTATTTGGCTGTTACGTAAAGAAAACCAACCCTTAATTTTCTCCTTACATTCTTTGTTAGGTAAATCCAATCTGCTTGTGATAACCTACATTTGCATTTGTGCTTCTTAGAAAAGTTGCTTTTTTAAAATCTTAATCTTATGTTTACAGGGGAGGTTATTGGACTTGCTCAAAGATATCCGATAGCAGCTTATCTCTACAGAAATCCACGGGAAGAAAAGAAGTGGAACTGTCTCATGGCTCAATAATAAATAACCTTGTTTGAAAGTAGGTACATAGTAGGTATATGCTAAATCCAAGGTAGGTATATACTAAATGAGCATTGTAATTCTTAATTATGTAAATTGCAGCATTGTGTTACAGTGGTGTCTATTTTATAAAAATAAATAATATTTATATTTCAAATATTAATTTATAAAACACAGATTAGTCTGTTCTGCAGAGCTTCACACCGAATTAGTATGAGGAAGCTATCTGTATAACATCACAGACACAGTATTACTGCATGATGTACTATGGCAGATTGCTGAGTACGTAACCAAAATAAGGARAGAATATTCTATGTACTGCTTTTAAAACTGCTTTAAATTTTGCAAGACAGATGATTCCTCATTTAATGCTTCTGTAATAAAATAAATTAATTAATTAAAATAAAATAAGTGCACATGCATGTGTCAGATGAGGTAATTCTCACCAACCAACAGATAGGAACTATTTTCTCAAATGCATTGGGAAATTTTTTTACTCCAGAGTAATACAACTAAGCTAGTAAAACAACTTAGCTACATAGATAAGCATTTTTTCCTGGGAACAAGTGGCAGCCATATAAAAAAAGATGACCAGTAAGAATTGTGGAAGTCTAAACTAAGAGAAGGATCTGGAGCCATTGGCTCTTGTCTCCCTTTAGACCAGCTCAGAGCTGACAACAGGCCAGCATAAGAACCTCAAAGATTGCTCCACAACAGGGATCACACCAAAATATTAGTCTTATCTGACCTTTTAATTTTTTGCTTCCACTCAAGACTTTCTTTTCTTAGGTGACTCTCAAAAGAAAATCAAAATTCAAACCTTCACAAACGTTGTGAACTCTTCTGCTTTGTCATTGGCAAGCAGAAGCCTCTTTTGTACAGTTTCCAAAGCCTGACCGCTTTGTTTTGCCAAGCCATGGAGCTGTTGGGATGCAGTAGTCTCAAGCACAGTCATAGCACATTCAGTCTCAATCATTTTGCTCTCTAGATTGGTAAGTTTGAGGTGCTGAAATAATCCAGATAGAAAAAGCAGTCAGTGATATGATAACAGCTGACAGGGAGTTACAGTAGTTAAAAAAAAAAAAAAAAGTTAACATGTTAACATCACAGAACATTCTACTTGTGTAGGTTCTACTTGTGAAATTGCATAAAATGTAATTTTGTATGAAAAAAGTAATTTCATCTTCAGTCATTACATCCATAAGTTTCAGTGTCTCTGAATTTTCAGCCATGTGAGTTAATGAAATCAGACAGACACACTACTATTGTTCTGTTCTTTTTTCCCTTTATGTATTTAAAAAGTCTAAGTTGATGACCTTGCAATTTTTCTTTTAAAAACAAGGTATTAAAAGGTTCCACAGTAGAGCCATCGCAACTCTAATATACCTTTTTCTCCAAGTCATCCTTAGCCTTGTTATACAACTGCTCATACTGAGATTTTTCTTTGGTAGCTACATTAAGCCTTTGTTTCAGTGAGTCAATTGAAGTTTTTTTGTTTGAACAGTCTTCAGTCAGTGCCTTTACCTGAAATAAAGAAAGGTAAAGAGCAATTTGATTATTAAGATACAAAACTTAAAAGCGAAAATCAAATCAAAATCAATCTTGATATTGATCTGTATTACAGACATACCTGTCTGTATTATACAAATTATTTGATTGAAGTGTATTTTTCTGAAATTGTAGTCTTTAACAAATCTCTGTTACTAATCAAGTAGAGATCAGTATGCACACAGCTTTGCTACATGAAATCTTGACATGTATTAAATATAAAGAAAAGCTCTTAATTTGCAGGGCTGTAGGTTTAGATATGTTTCACAGCTACAGTGAAMGTAAGAGTGAATGAACCACAGTTTCCACCCTTTTTTTCTATCAGATGTAGAAGACACTAATTAAGACTTAGCTGAGAAAAAGAGAACTGTCTACAAGTTAATAGCCTCATAGCCTCTTAGATAATACACTTTTGCCAGATAATGCAAGCATTGATTTGGGGTAAGCTGAAATAAAAGAATGCTCCAAGAAATTCATTCAGCTCTTCTGACAGTATTAATCATAGAGTTGTCCAGACAGTTTCAAGTATTAGGGAATTTCTCTTATCTTCTGGTGAAGATAATGTCACATTTATCAAGTTGATTTTCCATAATTAATAATCAAAGAAATGTATGGAATTTGTTTCTGCGGATGATCAAATATGTAACGTTCAAAACACTCAAAGAATAAGATTAAAGTACATCATTCCATTCTAAATCGTTTCTCTAAAAACAAAATTAGGTATTTCTCTCATTTCTTTATCTCCCTCGCTTACTTGTGCTTTCACACTCTGGCTGAAGATTTCTTAATAACACCTTACCTTTGGCACAGAGGGTAAGACAGTATCTCTCTCTAGAGCTGAAAGTGCTTAATGACTGCAAGCAGAGGTAGTGTCTGTGCTATGCAGCAAGCGCCCACATTTTAGGAAAATAAAAGCTAACTGACAAATTGTTTATTTCTGTTTTGGGGTCATCCGCTGCATAATACACTGCATAACCTCACAGACAATGAGATGTCATAATCTTTTTCAGGAATTAAAGGCTAAAGTGTAAAGTATTACTTGGATAATAGACAAAGATGCCATGCCATACTTAAGTTCTAGCTTCAGTGAAATTTTCTGAGAATTCTGGAGGGGAAAATAACTTGCTACAGATAGTAAGCTCTATCTATACAGATAGAATTATATTAAATGTTAAAACCAAAGTAGAACTGTAAATCATTTATAACAGTGCAGTAGAGAACAGATTAACATATGTAAACATTTAACCAGTATAGCCAGGAGATGTGCAGATTTCATTTCCATACATCACGTAAAATCATCCTTGTTTCAGGTTCACTGTATTTTATGAAGTTAGAGTGCATAAAACTACATCCTACTACTTACAGCAAATCCTTGCAACTCAGTTTTCTGAATACTTCAATATTTAATTACACTTCTTATGAACATACATTAAATTATGCTGAATACACTCAAGCTATCATCATATACTGATCTCAGACAAATTACAGTGCAGGGAATTACACACTTAAATTAACTATATGTTGTTTGCTTAAAGCATTATATTGATTTAATATGTATACCATGTTTAACTAACTTCTGCAAATCCACCAGCTTTTACTTTAATAAGACTATAATTAGGAAATAAGAAGTACCTTTCTTTCAAGACTTTGTAATGTTTCATTACAGGTTTTCTCATTTTCTTGATTTGCTTTTAGCCGAGACCTCAAGTCTTCTATCAAATGTCTTTTCATATTAAGATCCCTCTCCATTCGAGAAATCCTAGAGTAAGGGGAAAAGTAACGTTGCAGTCACTGTTACAAAATACTGTTAATATATTACTCTAAGCAGCTAAAAAGTATGAACGCAGTGGACAAAATACCATTCTTGTAGCTTTAGAATTTTTTTTAAATAAAAGTTGATGTAATTCTTGTGATTTACCTTATTCCCAATCATCAAAGACAGTATCAAGTTTCTTATCTAATAGACCTATTTCTAAATATACAATGTTCCTTTGCTTTTTTGCTGTACTTTATGCTCTAATTAAATTATACCATCTGAAAGCATAATATTTTTGTACACTGACACTTTAAAAATCTGCTGAAAAAAAAGTTAAATGAATTAATTCTTTTTGATGCCTGAAGCAGATATATTTCAAGCATTCTTTTGCACAAAATTCTTTTTTGGCGGGGGGGGGGGGAGGGAATTCATTCAACTGAATAACACATAGAAATACAGGAAAAAATTGCTATTTTGCTGAACTGTAATATCATAAAGTCAGGTAAGATAATTTGTCTTAAAAACTGCAAAATCTAGAAATAACATCAGCATTTTTCACAGCAACTTATTAAAAAAGGAAACTCATACACTATGACATGATCTGTATTTGAGAAAATTATGTCTTACATAATGATTCAACAGAGTACAAATTAACATTTTCAAAATAAACATAAGCATTTTTTGAATATGTTCAGACAGGTGATTTTTTTATAATAAAGGCAAAATGAATGATAGCAGTATGTTCAGAAATAAAATATTGTTGATATCATGTCAATACCATATAAATATGAACAAGAAGAACATCTTAAAAACTCTTCAATCTATTTTACATTCATATTATTCATTTTTTTTGGCGATTAGATCTTACAGTTTATGCAAAAAACAGTATTTACATTATTATAAAAGAAGTATGAAAATCAATAGCTCCATTTTAAATTTAAGTTGAAACACTACAGTAGAAGATTTCTTCAGTTTTATTTTAAACAGAAATTAATAGACTATAAAACCATTCAACCACTTTAAGAACTCTCTGCTTTTCAAATAAACAAATTAAAAAAATGAATTGCATTTTTTCTACAAATAAAAAAAAAAGAACTGTTAGAGGAGTTAAACCCTGGGACAGGCAAGAAGTGCACATATATACTAATGGGTTATGTTTATATAGTAATATAATTGAAGAACAGTCAATTAAAGTAAGTAGGTAGAACAAAAATCTCAGTTGCATACTATGCACCAATACATGCAAATTTCAAAATGAAGTAAACCTTAATCAATTCAAATAGAAACAAATACAACTGTCCTTCTGCATTTTATGAAAATAAGAGTGGATGTTTAATCTTGTTTAAGCATCTAAACCTTGACATGTCTCTTAGCCCCTAGGCAAAGAATTACTGTATTTGAAACACTATGTTTAACAGTGCTGAGGAATTCATTTAGACTTACATCAAGGATAAAAATGTCCACTCTAGGGTCTGAATTCTGATTTAAGGTATCCTTATTGCAATGCAGATACTGTAGCTAGCTAATCACTCATCAGCTTAAACAAAATGCAATCTTAGTAAGTACTGTTCCAGTTTCTAAAAAACTGTAAGAGTCTACAAGATTATATATATATAAAGAAAAGAGGAAGAAAAGATTCTCTTAAAAATCTATTTCAGAATGGTTAATGTAACAATTATACAGCTGCCACTGGGTGGCACCAAACACAACGGATAGAACAGTGAACATACTTTAGTTGTAGTTCTTGCATCCGTTCTTCTTTTTCCTGGACTTCATTTTTCAGTGACTTAATGGTGGTTGATTGCTTAGTGATTTCATTATTCGAATTCTATGTTGAAAAATATTAAAATATAAATAAATAAGATTAAATTTGATCTCAGCCAACAGTAAATTTGCTTCAAACAATGGTTTCTGTAAACCTTGATGTATTTTATGAATGTTGTTAAACATCAATTGGAATCTGTTTTACTCTACAAAAAGAGTATTCTCACTTTTCATTAAGCAAAAGTCTTTTCCTCGGAAATATACTCAAAATCAGTACTTTTCCATAGCTACAATGATACATGATTAATATATGCTCCCCAGGACACGTGCAGGCTCACCGCACCTAACAGGACCAAATTTTCTCTTGCATAGCGTGGTCAACTGAAAAGGTAACAGGAAAGAAGAGAAATAAAATCAGATCTTTCTTTGAACTATATCCTTGAATGGTATAGTTCTAGAGCACTAGAGGACTACATCTATAAAGCAATGGTTTCCATTAATCCCTTTGATCTTGTGAATTTGAAAGTACAAGACAACCTACAATAGTAGTTCTTGCTTTTCTGTCCCTTAAAACTCAAAGCAGAAGACAAAGACAATTGTATTCAGCTGTACAAACACAAATCCTTCATTCTTGTAACAAAAAAAGGTATGTGCTCCTAACTCTGAGCCATTTGTAATTCCAGTGAATGCTTATGCAATTTTCAGTTGTTGGTTCTTCCTCACTGTATATTTTAGGAAGCAAAAAAACACCTCAACTCATTCATGTGAACACACAGATACTCTACTCAAAATTTATACGTAGATTAATTTAACTAAGTAGCCATCTTAGCAATTTAACCATAGCTTTGAGAGCAATTTCTGTAAACGGTACCTCAAAAAAGAACACACAAGAGATTTCAAAATTCCAGAAGGTGTAGCCAAAGGATTCACATGTGTGAAGAGTGTGCACAACTCATATGCACGCTTTTTTGCAAGTTCAGTTACTGCGCTAAAGCTTGGGGATTTTACTCATTTTATATAAACCATGAGTGAACAGATCAGACACGCTATAAACAAAGATACTTGAGAATTTCTCTGCTCAGTGCAGACTTGTAACACCCATTAACATTAATGGAAGTATTGTACATAACACTCTGCACCTCAAGGGGAGTATATATTCTTGTGTGCACAGTTAGATGTAAAATATTGCTCTTAATAACTTGTCTAGTCTATTTACTGTTATTACAATGTTAGGTATTACCAGAAAATTGTTAAAATGATATATGGTAACACAATATTCCTGAGTTTCCTGAGACCTGCTTGTTGAGTTTGAACTTCATTAGCATGAAGCATGCACCCAGTTATATGGTTTACACATCAGATATGAACTTAAGTACTCAGAAGGGCCTCTGCACATGCTCAGAAGCAAATGCATATGCTTAGATATTTTTCTTCCAGATACACCACCCAACCTAACACATTTCCTCCCATTGGCAAATTTACAAGGAATCATTACATAAAACAAACAAACATTGCATAGATAGCTCTGAGAAAAAAATAATCAAAAGATAAAAAAGTACTTTGAGGTTTGGAGCTATAAGGAAATCTTTTGTGGATTGCACATTGACATATTCAGTGAAATAACTTTGTATGTCCTTTGTAAGTGTGCTAGATAACCCCAAACAACACTTCACAACTTTTGTCCATTTCTTCTGCTCAAAGTGACTTGCAGGACTTTAATTCTTGAAAAATCATCAGGTCAAAATAAGGCAACAGGGCAACAATTTCAGTAACTTGATCTAGAGTAGCTTCTGAGGCCATTATAGTCAAAACACACCCTATTCATCTACCAGTAGATTCACTCGATTAATCTAGATTTGGGGGCCACAGATTTTGTTTTGCACCTTTTAAACTGAGCTTTGCATAAACAGTTTATTTTTTACATTTAAAATGTAACCCTTCTTTAAAAAGGAACCAAAAGCTTTGTTAGAATTTTTGACATCAGATTCATACAGGCTGATGTGATAGACACTGCTGTGGAAGCAAAAAACCTCTGAATTTCAACAATGTATTTTGCAGTTTACGTGTAGCAGACAGATATGGAAGTTTTTAGCATCAGCATTACTTTCTGAGTAGCTTACAGGAAAAATCATCATTTTGTTATCTTACTTACATTCACAGAGCAACTGACTACTAGATTTCTGGATAAAGATGACACTCACTGCAGGCTAACCCTAGTTAAAGGAAGTTAGCACTGAGTAGCCGATTAGGCAAAACCAAATCTAAAATCAACACTCAAAAAAAGCTTTTATGCTCTCAAGACCTCTTTCTTATAGGAACTTTTCATACTTACAATAAATCAGATTATGTGCCTTGACAGTGCTACTCTCTGCTGCCCTCATCTCTATGCAAGAGTATATTTTAAAATTATCCTTTCATTTACTATGGTTACTACTGCTACTTCTACCAAAACTGCAAAAAAGAATGATCCCTCTTTGAAAACAAGAAATGACATATGGATAACATAACATTACATGAGCTATACAATCAATCTGATTTCTTTCTCCCATTTCATAGATAGCTATTGTTTAGCTCCTTAGCAGAAGCAAGAAATAACCAAAATTCCCTTTAAAGTAATTCCACAGCACTTTTCAACAAGATGCATTTAGTCATTGCGTGAAAATTCAGCAAGCCCCCCAGTCTGTCCTATTGGATCTGCAAAAGGTGTTTTAATTGCAACTGTTAAATCACATGGTAGTGACCACATTTCTATTTAATATCAAAGATTTAACACCTATGTTACTAATCATAGGTTAGCCTTTATAAAYGATGTGCATATGTGGGTGTATATGTATATCTGCTTGACCCAGTTTATGAAATATAGCTCATGTGAATTATCCTCAGCATTGGATAATCTGTTCTGTCACCTTCAGTTTGCACTGCAGCTGTTTCATCTCTAAATCTACGTTCTTTGAGGGAGCTGGTGTTGCTTCGTTCTTGCTAGCAGTTTGAGACAGATGTTCTGTCAACTTCAGCTTTCCCTGTAAATCTTCCTTCTCTTGTTGCCACTTGGCCAAGTCAGAGGTCAACGTCTGTTTTACAAACAGAAGAAAGAATCACAATTGCAACTCAAAAATATTTCTGCTTGATCACATGAGATACTTTTGTGGTTAGAATTCAAGAAAAATGAAACACTATATACCATCTATATTTTATATTGCATAGTTGTTGGCTGAATTCAAGTAAAGATCAAATCTTGCAGAAAAGAGAAGTAAACTAGTATTAAAAAATCTGATTTTTTTGAAAGACAAACTGATTCAAGTTTGATTCTGTGTATTTATATTTTTACCATGACAGGCAAAAATTATTATATAAAACTAAGAGTGGTTACTGTTAAAACATGTTTACCTAGAAGCTTCTGGGATTCTACAATTACATTCTATACTGAGCATGARGAAATACCAAGGTGTCTCAGGCACCAAGGCATATTAAAGGTGGTTAAATGTCAAATCTGTTTTAATGGTGACCATTGTAAGCTCACTGGAACTGCTGTGTTGACAACTGCTATAAAACATACATCCTCTTGGCTTTTGTTTTGATATTTGTAGGGCTTGTAGAGGTTAAAGCAAAGTGGACCAGCTGCACTAAATATCTTCTGGTTGGCTGGTCTTTACTCATGTTATTTCTTTCCTTTCACATATATGCACCATAGCCAGAGAACCACATATTCCATAACCTTGACTCTAGGGCTGAGGTACTTAACTGGTAAAAGCCAAGCTGGAGCAGGACAGGATAACAGATGTTAGTTGTTTATTCCACTGGGTAGGTCTTACCACCCTATACTGCAGCCAAAATATTTCTCATTTAGCAACATAAATGTTAAGTCCAATTAGCAGACGAAGCTTGTTAGGGATTTAGTTCAAATAAATAACATGCAAACTCACTCTCAGGCTTGTTACACTTGATTGACAACTGACGAGAATTATTTAATCTGTATAACAATATATATCACAGTAATCCTTAAAGAGGTAATTTTAAAAATAAAATATTAATTTTAATTTAAATAATATTGAATGTTCTTCTGTGAAAAGGGGAACTGAAATTATCTTGAAGCTAGTGCTTATCTATCACCAATATGTAGTCAGCAGAAAGCCACCAAGCTTTAATGGCCTAATAACTCTGCTCTTTAAGAGGTAACTACAGTACTACTTTATTATTCTCCAAAAAATTATAATATGGCAGTTTAACATAAGGAACAGTTATACAAAATGATATTGAAATTTATCAGAGGAAAAAAAAAAATCTTCCTTTGTGAAGAATCCTGATTAGAAACTGGAGAAGATACTACACCTTCAAACAACTAAATGTATGCCTGATTATATTTGGGTACATAAAATAACATGGGTGAGAGCAGGTTAAAGATATTGTTCTATTTCAAAACATTTAATGTTTAATTCAAATTTGGATTTTACATTGTTTGAAATATAAGAGCACATTTTACATACACATATTTATACACACACGCATTTCCACACAGATTATCTGAGTATCACATACTTATCCAAATAAAAGAAATACAATTTATGGACATGTTTACTTCCATTACCAATAACATGGGCATGTTTACATGTTTTACATGAGCTTAAAAATTGTTATGGATACAAGAAAATGCATTCTATGTTTAAAGTTAGAACTCTAAGAGTATTTCTACACTTGGTGCATTTATCAAAGCCAGTGGGAACTATACATATATATCTGAAATCAGTACTATCCTTAGCAAAAGGGTCAATCTTTCATTCCCTTCTCAGTCTTCTGTAATTATTAAGCAACAGACAAATAGTGTTAATGTATTTTCTGACTGGCTATTCCCTAATCTGTTATATTATTCCCTCAATTAATACAATGTGGGTAAATACAAAAGGAAGCCTACTTTAAAAAACTGAAAGAGCAGTAGTACAGGAAAATGTGGTAGAGAAAAAAAATATAAGCATTAGGTTAATTTGTCTAGTATAGCCAATATTTCTACATACAGAATTTCATGATTCAGTGTTTCTATAATAAATTATTCATAAAAAGAAAAGTAAAAAAAAAAAATCAATATCTTTGATTAAAATTAGAGAAGSCCCCATATATGCCCAAGATAGCTTGTGACTTAGCTTAAGTTTCTTAGGCTATTTAAGACTACTACTGCAGGCAAAACCCGTAAGTTCTAGAAATGCCATGGTTGGAGTGGCCACATTCACAAAAATGATAGCAAATAAACTGAAAAAGGAAGCACCTTTATGGGACGTGTGCCAAAGATGACAGTGCTATGTCAGTTACAGAACTYACTTAAGGGAGAAGATAGAAAAAATTATTTCAAATATGAATGTATAGAGATATTAAATGCAGTAACAACATCAGAACAAGAGGGGTGAAGTGAAAGCAATACTGAGGACAAAAGGCCCTCAACTTGCAACAGCACACAAGGCCAGACATGCAATTGCAATCAAAAATACCCATCAGGAAGTTTGCCTCCAATAACTGGAGACCATGTCAACAGTGTTACAGGTTGGTTGCGTTTTTGTTCTTAATACTTATGATGCATTATACTTATATATGTAATACCATGCAACGGTACCTGAAAATTCCATATAAATGTATGTAGGATGTGAAAATCAAAAAGAAGTCCCATCCCGTCCCATCCCAGATGAATACCCTATTTATGCCTAAAAGATATTCCTTGCATTTATTTCTTAAATAAGTAAATGATAAGTTCATTGTCCTGTTGTGTATGTTTTAAGTCAAGCCTTTTGTTCTTTTTTTCTAAACACTGTTTCTTCCTTGAGTGTCCTACCATGCACGTAAATTCTGAGTGACAGAGTGAAAAGGATTTATTCCTGGGGAAGAGGTCACTAGGATGAAAGGTAGAATCTTAAACACCAGCTAGACCAGATGTTTGTAAAGGCAGGCTACCGCTGTTCCTCCAAGATGTAGCGGCCTTTGTCTGCTGCACCTCCTCCAGAGTGTTTTGGCTTAACAGATGTTTATAGATTTAATATTTTAACATCCATCTATCTTAATCTCCTTGTTCCTGGTGTACACAATACACTTTGTAATACTGTACACAAAGGGATAAGTGATGAAATCTCATTTTCTATGTAGTCAAAGTAAAACTTAATGACTCAGCAAGGCTTTATACCATAAGCCCTCTGCTCAGACAGACAGCTATGCGGAAAGCCCAGTGCTTTAATGCAGGAACCTCCTGGAATGGCCCATCGCTCCTCTGCATCGCAGCATCCCTGGGATGGCTTTCTAGTTCAGTCTACAGCAGAGTTACTTTCCTACTGCAACTGGAAAAAGAGATTTCTGTGGGTGGTCGTTGCTACTGTACTGTTACTGCTGTGAGGTACATGACCTCATATATTTATATTTGCAGAATATATTATATAGAGAGTATATTTCTACTGAGAATTATAAAATAGGACATAAATCAGGTAAACCTGAAATCCTTTTCAAGCAATGAGATAATCTGATTTTATTACTCATTTTATTAGAATAATTCAACTATAAATATAACCAATATAAATATCCTCAAATGTGTAAAATTCATATTTGCTATGAAGCCTCCCATTCCATAATCTAGGCAGCTCAAAACATTACAACATGCATAGAGATGTCTTAATAGACTAGAATTCAACAGATTGCTGGGTCTTTTTCTAAGAAACCTTTCTACAGTAGTTAATGAAATACATTTTATTATACTGTGTAGCCCCTGTATGAAGTTCCATTTTAAAACTTAACAGTGCTTGACTGAATTTTTTAAAACAGAATGCTAAGAATGCTATTCTCTCACAGCTTTAGCTTGATTGTGAAGAAAATATGTAAGATAGGTAGTACTTATTGCACACATATATCATGAAAGAACTTTTAAAAACATACTTGCAGGCACAGAATTAGATAGCTAGGATTTTACACACTCGAGCAAATGCTATTATAACATAACGATGATCCTATTTAGAATATCCAAGGCCAAATTTTTAATCTTGACTATGCGTTGCTCTATTGTCAACAGAATCAAAACTTCCAGCTGCTTTATGGGTTCCAGAAAACAAAGTTAAAATTATTAAAGATAGTATATAGCTATCTGAAAACATGAAAAAGTTGATACAAATACCAGACTAAAAAGCCAACTGTGCTGCATCCTTAACACATGATCATGTATTACAGAGAAAAGGCAAATATACCCGTTTGGACTTCAAAGCCTCAGTAGAAGTTTTCTTCATGCAAGGGCTGTATGTGGCTGACTACTCAGTATTCCAGTTATGAAGAAAAATGTGAAATAATAGTCTTCAGTGATTTAATATCCTATCTCCAAGGTGAACTAAACACCCCCCAAAAAGCAAGAAAGTTCTAAAATGCAAAAGTTGTCACTGATTCTTCTGAAATTTTAGTAAAATCTACCATATCACTCAGTTATAAATTATTTTCAGCCAAATGCAGTTAGCAGCAGCTGACTCTGTTTCACAAAATATCAAGTAAATGAAGGTAATATAGAGGACTTTTTGCCAGTGCTTTAGCTAGTTGTTAGACTTCAGTAGCCTTTAGAGACCATTAAGTACCCTTTGGCTAATTGGCCAATGGTAGATTAATCCTCTTTTTATTCTAGCAGCACTATTTTAACACCCTTTGCACTCTGTCAGTGCAGTATGTGAATGACAAAATAATATTGTGCATGAATAATAAGCAGAAAAGTTAAATTAACATTTCATGTTTCACATGCCATACCTATGTGTCAGGGAAAAAACTCTTTTAAAGCCACTGACATTCAACTTTTTTAAACAATGTGATGTTGACATCTTATTGAGGTGAATCTTCCTAATTACTGCTAATTGCCTATCAAGAAAAAAAAATCTTTCCTTGAAGTGCTGTTGTCTAGTATAGATGAACATAGCTCCAGTGTGCATAGTAAAGACAGGCATGACACTTGAGGCGTGCTACATTTTTATGAGGTCATACTAAATATGGTTTGCAATGAACAAAGCAGCTTTTAAGAATGTTTAAGGCACTGAAAATGTCAATCTCTCATGAAGTGTTTAAATTAGTTCCCAGTAGAGAAATACAGATATCAGCATGCAGATAAGAGATATACCTCTTATCTCAGGTATTTTACTAAGGAAAAAATATAGTTGTCCTATTGATAATGTCACTGTAACCCAAATGCTATTTATCTACTTCATAAAAGCAATGCGTACACTGTTATCTACAGAATGGGTTTTTACATAAAAAAATATAAACCCCAGATATTATTGCAAATAAAGCTGTAATGACTAACAAACAAAGATTCTTTTCAAAGTCTTTGAGTGTCAATCATGTTTTAGTATTCCTCAAATACACAGAGTAATCACCCTTTATAAAGGGCTATTTACTGTATACCACTTCATAAACAAATGTTTTATTTGAAATTTCTAATGCCATTATTTTACATCAAAATTCTGTCCGTACAAATCTAAAATTTAATACATAGTTTAAAAAAGGCTACCTTAGCACCATTTGATGTGGGTATGGCATTTTATGAAATCAAAAAAGAGAAAAAAGCCAATAAAATCAGGTGCAGATAGATCCATTTTAACTTTTCTTAATTTCTCTTTTTGTAAAGGACTACAATACCACATAGATGAAGACCAAAACACCTCTTTTTATGATAGAGAACAACACTTAAGTATAAATGGATCAAAGCAATATATTCTGGGCCCAATTCTCAAAAAAAATCATCTGCCAGTATAAATAACAGACAAGCCTGAGTACAGAACTGCATATTGTACAATTAAGATTTTTCAAATAAATTATGCAAAATAAGAATAAACTTAGTAGTAATATAGGTAACAGACCATTTTTTAATATGATGAAAATGTTTCTGAAAAAATCAGCTCTATAACAATAACAGCAATTCAAAGTTAAAGGGTTTTGACCTGCAGTAATTCAATTTCAGCCTGCACTTTCTACCAATTTTATTTTATATCTCTGCATGAGTAAATATTGCTGTGTCCCACGCCCACTTTCTGTACACATTAAAAACATATTTCACTTTAGCATTAAAGAAGATGCACCACTCCATCTGTCCTTGAAAATTCAAAAGTAACTTTAAGTTATGTACGTAACTTTACTAACATCACTATTGTCATTAAGACATAACTATTTACTTAAATATTTGCAGAGACAGAGCTTCCACTATGGAGATGCAAACTGCCAGAATATACAGATGTTACAATTGTGTAGCACCTTGCCTAAAGGCTTTAACTTCTCCAGATAAAGAATTACAGAACTTAAAAAATTAATACTCCTTAAAAAGAGGGGAAAATATTTGAGATTAAAGTATCTAATATTATATTTTATATATTTCATGTTTTAACCTATTAGAAGTATATCTTCTAATATCTACACTGACACAAAACTGTACATCAAAGTAAGTTTTACTACAATTAGATTCAAAATAGAAACATAACAGGAGATACTTCATAACACTYTGTCTCACTTTAAAATATCTGAACATTATAGCATGTCATTTGTGAACATATGACTGAAGTACAAAACTAATATTTCCATGTACCCACCATTACTATTCATAGAAATACAAGTGGATTTGGTTATTCAAATACATAACATGTATGAGCATATTAGGTATTGGTATAGGTAAGCAAAGATTTCCATCTGGTGCATATTCACCAAAAAATATCCATATCTCTTTATTCACTAAAAAATTCTCAACATAAAACACAGAATCCATGCAATCTTTTATAATTCGGACCAGGTTTCACTGCATGGTTTCTTGCAGGGTTATGCAGTATTTCCCTGATTTTGACCAAACACTAGTGCTGAGGCAAATTCATAAAGCTAGAAATCTGAATTTTTCATCTAGGGTCAGGGATAGTGCTTGCCATATTCCCCTTGCTTAATCTTAACACATCTAAGCACTGCAAATGAACTACTTGCATGAAAGCCAGTCAGGGAATTTCATAATCCCTACAACTCATTACGAATTTAACAGCAGCAATACTAAGTATTCATATGTTTCAGATAACACATACAAATATGCTGCACTAAAACTCATTAGGGGAAAAAAATTAATAATGCTTCCATCTGTTTTTTGTATAGCTCACATGAAATAGAGAGAAACCAAAATTAAAACACTATTTTAAAGAATATTTTTAAACTTTGTTGATTCATGTACTTATTTCAAAAGCATACAGATTTATATCTTTAAAAACTAAATTTTTTTAAAAAGAATATATAAGCTAGAAAGAAACAAAACAGCTGAAAGAATGGTGAAATATTAGTTTAACCACTCCTCATTTCCATCTATTTTAGAGAGAGCAAACCATTTTCTATTGAAACACTTCTGCATCTCAGATCTGAGTGGGCAGGAATTCTGTGCTTGCRGAGAAAGTTGTTCCACCTCTCACACTCTGGCTTCGTCTTCAAATATCGTTTGTTTACTTAAATCTGAACTTTTCAACTGTTAAAGACTGTTTTCTGTCAACTTACAAAAAGCATGTCTAAAAAGATACAAAGGTTTGAGTAGGTGGTACACGTATTTTGAGATAAAGGGACAACTAAAAATAAGCATATGTGAGGTATTCTCAGAGGTGTATTGCAGTATTCAAGGAACAAATTTCTAGACATAGTTCTTGATTTAAATATATATAATTATTTAAACATTTCATTTAACTACTTCAACTAGCTACAAAAGCTGAAAAAATGTGTCTTTGTTTTATTTTTCATGTGGATAGCTGTGTAAAAGCAAAATATTTTATGCACACACTCAATTAACAAATATAACTACTGGAAAAGTTCTCACTGAGGAGGACAAACAGATACACAATAAAGGGCTGGAAAAGAAAGATAATTAAAAAAGATAATAAAAAGATAATTAATAAAAAAGATAATGAATTAGAATTTTTCTAATCACACAAAGTGGCTACTGTATAAATAAAAAGGCATTATTTACATGTTGTTTTTCTATATAAAAAAATAAGGTATAATACAATCCCTTCCTGATGGGTATGAGGAATCTGATGACAAACATTAAAAGGTAGTAGTGGGGGAGGCAATAAGGATATTTTTCAAAAGCAGAAATTACATTAAAAATTACCTCTAAAATGTATTGCATATAAATTAAAATGGTAATTCATCCCTGGATTCTTGTAAATGAACCCCCACAGTCTTATCTTTAATCCTATAATTTATGTTATCACTGGAACCCTTGCTAAAATTACAGCCATAAATGAACAGTTTAAGGTAAAGTATCTCTTATATTATATATTAAATATCTGAAGAGACCATATGAGAAAAAGCTATGTTTTGGGGCTAATGTACAAAATGAAATATAGTTTCCCTTTATCATGATTATCATCAATATTATGACTCATTTGGGCAATTAATTCTTTTTACACATATGAACTCAGTTTGAGGACAACATTGAGGTTTTGCCTAATCCCTGCAATTCAAGGTCCCAGCTTGAACCAGATCTACAGCTGTCATCTCTTAGTATTTTTCTGATTCCATTCTGCTTACTTCACTGAGATAAGAGCATAGAAGAAGGCTTATGTATTTCCCTTTGGTACAAATAATACCCCAAGGGTCACAGGATCACCTCTGAATCCCTGGACTAATAGAAAACTGTGCATGGGCAGACCTGTTCAGCCACCATGCGATCAGTCCTTTCCCAGTGCTTGTGAATTTTGTGAGACATGCAATGACTAGTCATGCAGTCTTCATTACTGAGAAAGAAACTGAAGCAGTTCTTGCCACATTAGGCATCAAAGGTAGCCTGGAGTGTGGTAAAACAAACAAGCACATAACAGAAGCTATGAGCACAGTCCATGATCACCTCATTAATTGCCAAAGCCACTTTAGGAGCAAGTTAGATGGTGTAGCGTATCAGCAAGGAAGTAGAAACATCCTTCTACCTCCTCTAGCAGTAACCAAGTCCATTAGGTCCAGACATTTTAGGTTCACAAACATGGCTTCAAAAACAAAAAATTCTTCCTGTGGGACCAGAAGAATATGACCCTCTGACTTTGTGAGCCAGAGCTGCACTTTAGTCTGCAGCAACTGGGGATCTGAGACAGAGGAAAATGGCACTCTTCCTTCTGGGCAGGACAGTCCCAAGGAGGAATGCTGTAGATAACCATGAGAAAAAGGAACATAAGGCGTGGCTCTCAGTTACCATTTTGTGTCTCAAAAGTAGACTTAGCTGATAACATTTTCCTTTTTTATGGCTGCTGAAGATGCTTTTTGTTCTTTACTCATATTCTTTCATGCCTAAATAGAAGAAAAAAAATCTAATTCTTTCAAATTGTTTGGGTATCTACCTTGATACCATGATGAGAAAGGCTGTGCTCTACTGGTTTTCACTCCTGGCTATGTACACGCCTTTTGAGGTTTCTTCCTGTAGTTAAAGGGAGTATCCATAGCCAGAACAACAGAGCATCAGCAGTAACTTTGAAATCCAAGCTTAAACAAGGGGCTGTGGGAATGGGCAGAGA
This sequence comes from Apteryx rowi, assembly GCF_003343035.1. Taxonomy (NCBI): domain Eukaryota; kingdom Metazoa; phylum Chordata; class Aves; order Apterygiformes; family Apterygidae; genus Apteryx; species Apteryx rowi. The sequence continues at coordinate 1,857,865 of NW_020450196.1, read as the reverse complement.
GTGGGAGTAGGATGCAAGCTCCAACAAATGGCTATTCCCTTTGTGCAATAAACTAGAAGAAATCTCAGGATTACCTATTCCGTGTGGAATAGGTAAGAAACTTTGGTCAAGCGCAGGAAACCACTGTTTTGCAGGAGATACAAGTGTTGAGAGCTAACTGGTAAAGGAGGATACTCACTTTCTGGAGTTTAGGGGAGCTCAAAAAGTCTAGGACCAAATATGCTTCTTTCTGACATTGTTCCCTAAAGCACAAGATGTGGGAGCTGTAGGCCTGCTCTCTAGGCATTGACAGGCTGCACTAGATGCCAAAGAATAATATGCTGCATGGAGGAAAAGAAGAAACTGGTCTCCAAGGAGTAAAACTTAGCAAGGGCTAGCCTCCAGCTCCATTGTTCAACATCCTCAGTTATCAAGATATTTTTCCTGTAATAGTTACCTAAAAAATGGTCTTCCATTTGAGAATAAGGAGGAAAAAAATGAAGCCTGGCAAGAGCAAGATTATGTATGATGTCAAGAATCCATTAAATTCAGCACCTGTACAAAGTAATATAAGTAAACTATAAGTAGAATCTTCTTTGTAATTAAACCAAAATACTCTAAGTATAGTATACTATGGTATAGTCCATACAGTATACTATACTTAGAGTATTTTGGTTTATTTACAAAGATTTTCCTGGCTGTCTTCTACAGTTTTTCAGTGCACATAAAGACATAAAATTTCCATTATTTCAAACCTAAATCATCTTTCCTGAAAAATTAAGTCTATTTCTTCACACTTCCCTTAAAGGAGATGGAAGAACAAACTGACAACCAGCCTATTTTTTTTTTTATAATCTTTTACATGTTAGAAGGTGGTTATTACCTTTCTTCAGTCATTACCATTGATCTGCTGTTTTGTAGGCTGCATGAAATACACTTTCAATCTCTTCTCATAACTAAGGTTTTCAAAACTTCTTACAATTCTTGTTGCTATCTTGCAATTTATCTAACAATATTTATATTTTGTGTGTGGTGCCCAAAATAATATACAGTACCTCACATCACGCCTTGCCAGTGCTAGGTAGCAAAATAAATGCCTTCTGTGAAATTCCCTGAAAGAAGTAATATCTGACAAGCTGAGAGTGCTTCTACTATGAAGAACAGTAGATTTGACAAGCAGGTAGCCTTCACTTACAAAATACCATACAATATTCCTGAGAAAGAGACAACTATATCTGGCTAGCCTGTGGACCTTTACAAGATCTCTCTTAAGTCTTAATTCAAACTGAGCATTCTTCAGTCTTGCACAACTCAACTTTGCTGGGTTACACAGAACTCCCTACATTTCATATCAGGGAACAAGCAAGGCTTTTCCAGCAATCACTGTTCTCAAAACTGAGACTGGAGAAACCATGAATTTTGAAAGAATTTTAGAAGAGACRTATTTTCTGAAGATTAATTAATTAATTTTAAAATATTTCTGAAACAATCACGTATCATCATAAGCATACTCCCAAAATATACAGGGGGAAATTAATATACTTTTAATGCAATGTAAGACTTCAATATTTTATAGAAAAAGTGTCAGGATGCCCCATTTCAGGTGAACATAAGAAACATCACCACCAATGAGAAAAATTGTCCTTGACTGAGAAGGGATAATGTTGAATGGTCAAGGACCTTCAATATATACGGAACCTGAGATCAACGAGCAAGTTCCTATATTGAGGGAGTTTCTCACCCAGCAAGAGAACTAAACCAGAGTCATAAAAATTCAAGTCTGCCATTAAATAAACACACATATACACACATACAAAATCTGTAGTTCTGGCTTTTTCCACAACTTTAGGAGTTTGCATTTTACCTATATGTCAACATTCTGAAGGGAGAGATAGCATATAGATATATATGCACCAAGTACGCAAATATATCTTCCCCACCACCACCCCTTCCCCTCTTGGTTGATTGCATTTTTTAGGTAGAAACACAGAAAAAAGATGTTCAAATGTAGAGAGTAAGTACATTTCAGTGGTAACTCAGATAAAAGATTCTGGCACTGTGAAATTCAAACTGTAGAAATTATCTTACAGAAATAAAATAAAATATATTGTTATGCTCGGGAAAAAAAAACCTCAAACCTGTAACTTCAGCAAAACCTCTGTTTCTTATTGCTTTAATTAGCAACTTTTTTAATCAAAGAATCTAGAGAACTTTCTAAAGATTGCAATGCCTTAAATTGGAAATCGAATAGACATCTTTTTCTCCTTGGTGGCTAACTTCCAGAATATTGCTGTTTTAACTACTTAAGAGATACAAAATGAAAATGATTAATTACAGCTTTTTTTGAACCTTCTTTAAATTTTGAAACAATTTCCTTTTTTTGCAAGAAGTTGAAACACCCACTTCACAGATAACGGTCTTTTCCTGAAACAGTACTTATCAAAAATGTTTGGAAAAGTCACATTTAACCCTTTACAAATAGGTAAATAACACATGCGAGTCTTTTTTTTTATTGTTCACCTTAATTTTGATTAAGTTATCTTTTATTTGATTGATGCTTTTCCTAGTAATAAAAAAGGATGGCCTTATTGAATCATAATTGACAAAGGAAAAAAAAACATGAAAATATTAGTATTTTGGAAGTTTTCTGCGGAGATACAGCCAAATAGGTTTTGTGACCACTATGTTTACTAAGATCTTAATGACAAGCATGCCTTTCCACACACCTTTAAAGGTGAACTGAAGCAAGGAAATGAAATTCTTTAGGGAATATAAGCAGTTTCCTATTCGGATATGTGCAAGAACCATCAGTTTGTTACAAACAGAGGAGAAATTACTGACTTCATTGCTTAGGTCACTTTTACTGACTTAAAATACTGTTGTCCCAAGTGACCTAAAAAACTGAGTAAAACAACAGTATGACTATATCGTACAGGGTGTTCCAAGTGATAATCATAGTTTCTTTCAACATCTAATATAAAACATAGACATTGTTTAACAAATATCACTTGCCTGACCTAGAAGATAGGACGAAGGGATAAAAGAGTCACGTCCAATTCCACATGGATCCTTGTCTCGGATTCTGGTTTTTGCACAGTTTACCTTACGAACATGATCCGAGTGACATTTCACAAATTCCTGGATAAATGTTGCTACACTCTGCCAGCAGAGAGACAGGCTGTGTCATGCACAGATCAATAATAGCACTGTGTTTCATCAGCCTCAAAATCAAAAGTGCTTCATCTGGCAAAAGCCACGGCCCTTGAGGATCTGACATATATAAACTGAATACCCTACACAGGATGTCTACTACAAAAGCTGCCAGTGTAAAGACAAGTCTGGTGTGAATGTATAGTGAATATATGTAAACATATATTTGTATATATAAAGAGGAGTTTTTAACTCTTTTTCCAAGAAGCAAGAACAAATATCACAAAGCAGCTGCTGAACAATGGAAATGAAACTATTTAAAATTTTACAATTCCTGACAGTGAAAAAAACCCTGCAGTCAAGACATTCCAATATTCAAAACCCATTAAGGAATTTATTATAAAATACAAATACATTTTAAATTGTATACAAACATATGTATTACACTGTACTACAACAGAAATAAACTATATTTAAAGCCTTATCATCAAAACCACTTTTATTAAAAAAATATACATCTGAAAATTTTTCTTTCTTCAAAGTAGATGGCTCAAGACCTTAAACCATCATATACTTTCTGTAGTTTCAGGCTCCTATTCAATATAGGCCTTCATAAGGAATCAACAGAAACTTATGTTTCTCACTGCTTACCTCATGATTATCTTAACCTTATTTCTTAGCTGCAGAGTTGAAGGGATGAATTTTGCAAGCTAAGTGGGGCAACTGCTGATTTTTTTATTGAAATTGTTGTCTATCAGAATGCCTCTTTCTCAGTTGCTGCATCACACAGTAAATTTAGCTTTATTTTCTTTTTTCCACTGAAGTTTTTACCCTTGGAAAAATAATTATTGAAAAATAAATATTCTTATTCTTTGGAATAAGAAGCCTTTAACTCTCGAGTCCTTTATCAAGAATCTGACTAAATACAGATTAATATCTCTATACCTCCATTTAAAATGAAAAGCTTTCTCCTTTAAATAAATATTTCACTACTACCTCACTACAAAAAGGTTTAATTTCCTTACCCTCAACCACACATTTGGACAAAGACATATGAAAGAAAAATCTGAAAATGCTCAATTAACATTTTCTTTCCTGAATTTTCCTTACCAAGCTATGTACTACCTAAATTGAGGAGCTTTAGTCTGCTCTCACCTCCACAATCTATGATTCCAAAGCTGTACCAGAGCAATGTAAACCTAAATTATGTGTACATTACACCACAAAGCTGTTTTTCCTTTTCTTTGCATTTCTACTGCGAAAGAGTAATTCTCTTATAATGTTCCTGCTGCATTCTGTGAAATACTCATTTCTTTTAGGTTACTCCCTTAGTTTCATCATCCATTTTCACTGTGCCATGTCTCTATATTTGTATGTCTCAACTTGTGGTGGCTTATTCCTCTGCCTCAGCCTTCTCCCCTTCATAATCTGATGTTTAAGATAATTATAACACTTCTCCTTCCCTTCAATTAGACCATTATAAAACACTGGTTTGACTTTTCTTAAATTTGTCATCCATGGTTACATCTTTTCTTCAGAGTTCCAATAAGCGCACTCYGGGTTTTCCCAGAAACGGAATACCATTGCCCAGCTGGGCTCTGTGGAGCAGTATATGTATTTTGCCCATCCATTCTTCAGATAAACAAACAAGGTGTTATTGAAGTTCATAAGATACCTTCCTGTCATTTGTACTTCTCATGAATTCAGCTCAACATCACTAAACATCTCCTCTGTCTCTGTCTCTCCATTTCTTCCATACTTCCTACAACACAGACTTCTTTTTATTCCCTTCAAAAAGACTGTGGCCACTGCTAACCACAGCAGTTAATTTCCCTGTAATTTTTCCTTTCTACAATAACTGTCCAGTACCACTGCTGTCATCTGAGATTTGATTCCCAGTCTCATCCGAAAACATGTTCTCCACCTTGTAATATTTCTCAGTTGTCATTCAGAATATTTTGTACATTATTTTATGTTATAAAGCTTCTTGTATGCACTACAATTCATCTGATTTTATGTAGAAGTAGTGGTTTTGTAGAAAGGGGACACAATGGTAGAATTAGAAGATATGAAATGGCACAAAACATTCCATTGTATGTATCTGACAAAAAGTGCGTCTTTCTCAGTTTTCTATGTCAGTTTTCAATATGAGTTGTTGTTTCAATGGCCAGTTACTGTTACTTAAAACCACGGACCTCATATCCAGTATGATTCTATCTTGTTTTAATTTTCAGATCTTGAATGTCTTGAATATCTTTTTCAGTCTTACATTGCCAGATTAAAAGAGTCTAAAAGCAAGTTTCTTTTTTCTTAGGTATTTAAACTCCAGTTACTTCTTAATCTCCTCTTTGACAACCCCAAACTGTTCTCTATAATGGCATATTTTCAAATCCTTCTCATGACTCTTCTTCAAATGCACTTTACTTCCATCAATATCTTTCCTGAGTTATGGTTATTAGAGCTGGACAGAGAGTATTCTCAGAGCAGTCAAATCAGTGCCAAAACCAAAGAAAATATACTCTCTCTATTCCTATTGAACAATCTCTAGTTTATACATTCAAGGTCTGCACTGGTGTTTTTCACTGTAGCACTGGGAATTCATGTTCAACTCATTACCTAGTAGGACTCTCATTTTTCTTCAGAGGCCCTGCTTCCCAGGAGACATCCTTTCAGCTATTTTTGTATGAACATGAACTTGAGCAAGGTATTGGTTTTCATTATGATGTAATGATTTCCTCATTAAAAACACTGTGAGGTTGTGGTGGTCTATACTTTTCAATCAACCTCTGGTGGATGATTGAAAGTTTAGAATAGCTTTCAATGACTGGAAATATCCTCTTGCACTGGCTTGATTTTTTTACATTGCCACTAATTAAAAAAAAAAATCATTGAAAGATTTTACATCTAAAACAAACAGCAAAAAGATTGTCATACATTTTCATAATATATCCAAATGAAATAGATGCACACGGTGTAAACCATTATCTTGGGGAAAAATAACATCATCATTCATGTGAGGGATCAACTAAAAAATTAATTTCATGGTATGTGAGATTATGAACCAGTGAAAATCATTAAGTGCTATTTATATGCACCAACTTAAGCAATGAATTGACACATTTAGTCTACACTGTGTAGACTGTGTTATCAGTGCTTAACTCCAGTCTGTATACTGGACTGGCTTATTCAAAATAAAGGCTTATATTCAATAAAACCAATCATGGTGGTGATCACTTTTGGAAATTAATCTCCTGTGTGCATTTTAATAGAAGTAATTGTGATGGCACAAAGACATACAACAAAAATGAGTGGATGGGCTTATAAGACTTCCAGCTACTTTCAGGTTTTAGAACAATTTTATCAATCCCATAATCCTGTTCCTTCAACTTTTATTGGGAAACTCACGTCCTCAAATCAGGAACAAAACTATATCTTACCTATTCTCCTGTAACATACATTTATCTCTTAAACCATACCAAGCACCCTGCTCCTGCAATCATATGTTTCCTATCTCCCCTTAAGAGTGAAAAATTGTATTCAGGAAGATAAAATTATTTAACAGATTAGGACAGGAGCAAAGGAACAGGAAGCAAGGTAAAACAATGCATTAGGAGAGTATAGGAGAATCAACTTCTCTCTGTTGAAAATATGAAGAAATGCAAAAATATTTCCCCAATTTACTGGGACTCTTGAAAACTTCTCATAAGAATATAATCAGGAAAACCTTTACATAGGCTTGGGAAAGAGAGAGAAGACTGCTAGGTAAAAATCCATCATGAAATGGACAATTACAAACAGATGGAGAGGATTCAAAATTTCAAGGTACAATATAGGGCTGACAGAAACACAAGGCATCTGTTTCCTGCCTTTTTGCAGCACCCATACAGAGCAGCACGAACAGGTGTTATCAYACAGCATATGAGAATACTAAATTATACGATATTAAAAAAGGTATGCAACTACTTCATCTACTGTAAATCCTTTCCTGTAACTTCAAAACAATCTCACTACGGAGGGGCCTAGCTTCTAGACTAAAACCAGCAATATTTCATTTTACCACCATGAAAGTACTTAAAATCCTAGAGGTCTTGATATTGCATTCAATTCAGATGGAAATAAGCATACGCTTAAAGTGGTTAGGTAAATCAGTTTCATAATTAATACTGGTAGTTATTAATAATGAATAATTCATGGAGGACTCCAGTGAGCAAACAGAGTACTGATACACTTGCAACCTAAAATGGTTTATATATAACAATCCACGAGAAAAACAGACTGCCTCTTGTCTACATATAAATACTTTCCCCACATTTAATGTCAGTTTTTTGGTGAGATTTGATGGTAAATAAATATTATCTCACAAAATCATAAAACATTCACTATTGTGACCCTAAACATTAATTGATAAACATTGGCTGTGCAATTCAAATGGCAGCCAGGGAACACYATGATGAGATCTTGATCTTTTAAGAAAGTCTCATGGAAGAATCCTTTCAGAGACAGGGATCCATGGGATTTTATATGACAGAACAGGTTTTAGAACCTGATCTAGCTCTACACTTCGTTTTAAATAAGTGAGCAAATCTCACTGAATTCAATGAGACCATTACTGTACTTGAATATCTATTCCCCTTTCTGGTCAAAACCCAAGAAAATATWTTTTTTTTCCTCTTCCAGCATCTCAGACAGAAGTTAGATTTGACTTTTTAGTCCAAATAGAAAACTAATATTTACATCTTTTTACATTAAAAAATCCAAGATTAAGAATTTGTATTCTTTTCATCATTTTTCTAAAATTAACAGCATAGGCAATTGTCTTTGCCTTAACTGAATCTAAACTAAAAATACTTCTAAGAAGGCACAAAGAGCTTACAAAATTGCAAAGTATTAAAATTGACAATTTTTAGAGTGATGCTAAGAGTCTTCTTAGACTTAACATGTTAACTTTAAAGCTTCCTAGAGAAAGGATGGAAATATTTGGCAGGTGTTAAGAACAGAGCTAAGAAGTGTACTAAGAAGTACATTGTAAAGCAAAGAGGAGGTACATGTAATTGGGGTTAAACAGTGAAATCTTTCCATCAAATATCACTCACAAGAAGAATTTAGCAACAAAGAGGGGACAAAAGGAAATCCTATTATAGGCACAGTTACTTGAGCTTTGTCTAGGTCCCAAATGGTATCCAACTGAGGAAAATGTGGAAAAAGAAATGCAAATGACTTCTAGTTTTTTGTCTAATAATAAGATAAGATTCACTGAACAAGGAAAGATGATTAGTCAAATCATGGGGAAGGTGAAGAAAAATAAGCTACATATCACATGAAATCCATAGACTAAAATTATAGATCAGATCTTTCAGTGTTTACTGTAATGCACATAAAAGTATATTCTATTGCTGTACTATCAGATACACTTACATATATACATACTATCACTATTTATAACCTTACAAGAACACACCAATCCTTGTGATAAACAGTGGGKTTTTTTTTTCATTTAATGTACAGGTATACTTTCTAGGATTTCTACATGCTGTGATAACATAAATAATACATCATATTAGTTGGAAATATACTCTATGATCTCCATGCAGTACCAACAATTTTTTCTTCACAATATATTTATCTAGAATTTATCCAGTCTCCAACTTAGTTCATTCTGACATGAATATAATAGAGCTCTCATAGTTCTAGTTCTTGCCAACTGTTCTCTTTAATTTATGAATGAGATTCATTTCCTRCATGCAATGTACTTCAGCTATTGTTCATCAATAATTCAACATGTCTATTGTAATTTTTCTTTAGAGATCAATAGAAATGTAAAAGGTATTTTGCTTTATTTTTATTTTGTAATGAAAGCATGGTTTCATGATAAATACATTTCACAGTGTACTTCTATTATAGGAACTGACTTAAGAATGTGGTAAGTTTTCAGTGCAGTAGACTATAAGAATAGCTATGATTTTTTTTTGAGTACACACATTTTAAAAGGGCAGTTACTTTCATGTTTGCCATTTAGCAATTCTTCATTTTATGTTCAAAATCAACTTCTCTAACAGAGTAAAAAATTGAAATTTGAGAAATGTTTTATGTCAGCAGTAATGCTGAATCAGTAGTTTATCAGAGGAAAAATTGCATAGAGATTTCCACATTTAATAACAGAAAGTTTGAACAAAAGTATTTAACTTGCTTATCACGATTCACTCTAGGCAGAATTTTGGACTGGGAATTGAAAGAGGTGAATTCTAGTCTCACAGAATCACAGAATATTGTCTATCCTCATTTCCATCCTTCGTAAGTCTGAGATCCTTGTCTGATTTTCAATTTATTAGGCTCAGCAAAACTCCGATAAAACCAAATCTCACTAATTTACGATGCATCATAATCTTTCCTTCTCAATATTGTCAATTCAACGCCCTCAAAAATTACACATAGGCTCCAGATTTTGAACTTAAATACCATAAAATTGAAGTTTGAAATACATTACAGATAATTTTTTTCCAACCTATTGCTAATGCTGTTGTTTAAGTCTGGAACATAGTGGCTAGTTCAGGAAGGATGGCCTTCTCTCAAGAATACATCAAGCGAGGGTGTGGTTTGAACTTTCAATTATCTACCGTGCTTGCAAAGAGGTCCATCTAGACATGCATTCAATATGAGAAGAAAAACATGGCATTTACATTCAAACCAGTTTTGAGAAGACTTCAGTCTCATACTGGTACACAGTTTAGTTCAATTATTAGTCAAACCTCTGCCATCTTAGACTGTACTTGTAAACTCAGGAAAGGTCAGGCAGTATTTCATCATCAGTATGTTATCACAGTTTTATCCCTTTTGGTTTACATTTTCAATTCTGCTCTATTTTTAATTAAAGTAGAATAGAATTTTTTTTTTATTTTAAAATATTTTTCAAAAAATCTTTATTTTAACTGTTGTGCCCAAACATTACAGTTCCTGCAAATTAAAAAAGATTACTGTTATTCTAAGCAGTTAGGAAAGGATAACCTGTATATTTAAAAAGGTGGGGGAGGGGTGGGGAAGGGGAAAAAGGCATTTCTCCTTCTGTTTATGGAAGCAGTTTGATAGAATTCCGTGATTTCCACTGTGTGCCAAAGGTGGATGGTTGCAAAAATGATTTTGCATTGAGATTTGACTTAGGTGTTAAATAGGATATATTTAGCTTTTTTATTATTTATTTTGATTTTTATGATGGATATAACTAAGACATTCCAGACTTAAGTTTGCTCTATAAGAATGAAAAGGGGAATTGTCGAGAAGGACAGAAACACAAATAATTTTTACTGATTTCTTTCTGCATGTATTATAATGGGAGGTCATTACAGCAACACTATTTTACTACTATTTTTACATATAGAAATCAGAATTCCTGTATATACCCCTAAATAGTAGTACTTTCTTACATAATAAATTTACTATTTATACTTAATTTTAGGTCTTCAGAATTTTAATTCTTCTAAAATATTTTATTAAATTTTATCATCCTCATATTCTGTATGTATGATTATTTCCATCTGATAGCCATCATGAAAAACATCTTTTTATGTTACTGTGGAAAAAAAAAAAACTACATAATTTAGAAAAGATGACACTGAAGGCTTAGGTTTCCTTGTGAACTTAATAAAGAAAAGCTGAAATGTTTCAGAGCGTTCATAGATTTCTGTGCAGTAAGATACAAAAAGATATAACCAGGATATATGTAAAAGCGATTTGGGACAAAACAATATCTAACTGGACAATGATTCCAAAAAAAAAAAAAAATTAAGAAAGCGCTTACACATTTCCTTAAGACAAAACTGAACAAGAAGTTCCAAAAGCATTTTTTACCTACTGCAGCAGAATTAAAACCAATTTGTAGTTTATAGTTTCAAGAATATTCCTCAAATATCCTTTAAGACAAACACAAACATGAAAAAATGTCATGCAAACAGCAATACATCTTTAAAATAATTTAATGGAAAGGTATAAATATTTAAAAATCTCTTTATGAAAACCAGAGTCAAAGTGAGATCTTGGTGTAAATGACACTGTTAGAGTCAATAATTTACAATGCATATGAATTCATCATCAGTCTCTTTGCTTCCCTGCAATCAAATATTGCTAAATTGATTGTGATATTCATATCTGGGTACCATAAGAGCAGCAAAGCTCTGGGGCTGAATTTGCAGATGCAGCCCTGAATTCTAAGCTGTTTTCTGATAGATTGGGCAGTTTAAAATAGCCAAAAGAATACGTGGAGAAAGTTAAAAACACAGACAAACTCTTTAAAGAATAAGAGGCCTTCTGTAGCCATTTTCTGTTTTCCTTTTTATGCTTACCCCTTCCTATGCTTGAGATAATCCACCAAATCAACATACCTTTGAGAGCAAACTTTATTTAAAAGGCACAGCAAGAGCCCAGGAAAAAAAGTTCCTCTAAAAAGCAAAGAAAACAGAAAACTGAATGGTTAAAGTAAAGTTTGGAGACATTTCTAAAATTCTATAAATGCTATCACAGAAAATCCCTAGGCTGAGCAACAGCTACACTGTGCAGCAGCTTAAAAAAAAAGATCCACTCCCCAACGCAACAAAAAACTAGTTACAAATTTGCACAAAAATTTGCAAATTTGCATCTGAAAAACTTTATTTAAACCTTCACATTATCCTCCCTGAAGGATCTGTTTGTAGTTGACTGGTTGGTTTATTCCCATTCTCTGAGATCCAGGTTTCCTGCTGAGGCAGACTTTACATAGGCACTTCACAAACAGTACGCTGCAGATTCCTAATGAGATCTGTTAAGAAATGCAGCTCTTCCTGTGGCATCGCATTAGAAACACTGAAGAACTGATGCAAAAGATCCTATGGTACTTTTGAGCAGCGGACTTATAAGTGAACATGGCATTAAAAAGATAAACACTACTGTCTTAAACTGCAATATCATTTTCTTTTTTTATTCAATATATTTCTTCTGTATTCAGTATACTTTATCTGAACTTTTGCAGCAAGAACAGTACCTACTGCACAAAACTAATTATCATTACTCGGCCAAACGCAATAAATACACTCCTACGAGCAGCCACCCAGTGATAGAAATTAGTAAAGGGGGGAATAAATCTTAGAAAAAAGTTTTCCTGAATTTTTTCAATAAATTGCTGTCTGACATTTTTCTAAGAAACTACGGAAATACTAAATCCCTTCGCTTCTACATTAAGTATCAACTCCAGCTGTGATTTCTACACACTGATTGCAAAATGTAACTACTGTACTTCTGAACAGACGGTCTTGACTCAGTGTTGATGTGAATCCTTGGAGAATGTAAGCTTTGATTCTCACATGTGCAGTCACTTTACAGTCATTTTGCAAAAATATGCACAGAATTGCTTTTGCAGGAACAAAATAAAGCAAGAAATCTACATTTCTACAATGAGTTTATAAAGACCACAGAAAAAGAACTTAAAATCCAGCATTCCTAATTCCTACATTGGGCAGACAAATATATACATACAGATACATATATATGACAGACATATACATATATGCATATACATATAGCTGAATCTTCAATAAAAACACATGAAAATATATAGGTATATATAATTTGAAAAATCAACAGATGCCAGCCAATCCTTAGTTTGCATGAACTGTAAAGTCTGGTTCAAAATGAACATCTGGAAGATTTAAATCTCAAATACAGAGTCGATCTTCTAGCATTAGATTCCTTGGGGATTATAATGAAGGACTGACTGTGCAAATATCTGCCCTTCTCTGCTGAAGGATTTATTTCTTTATCTAAATTCAGGCAATACAACTGTGTTGTCCAAGCCCATGRTGTTACTGTTTCACAGTTGCTAGAAAACCACACATAACTTAGCCCAGCACTGTGAATTTGTTCTTAATATAAGACTACTCAGGACCATTATGATTAAATATGTAAGTTTATATTTTGGTGTTCATGAAGTTGACACTGTTAAAGAGCTTCATTCTCCCTGAATCTAGATATTGTCTCAATCTTCTACTTTTCCATGTTTTTTTCCCTTGTTTTTTCCCCTATCCATGCAAGAAAATTCCAGAATCTAAAGTAACAGAAGCATTGAGAGGAAACAATGAGAACATAGTGATACTCTTGCTAGTGAAAAAAATGTTTTTTAAAATGTCGTTTCCCTTGCAATATCTTAAAACTTCCCTTCTAGTTAATATTTCTTATAACACTAAAAAAAAAAAAGTGCGCTTTACAGTGATTTGATCTTTCTGAGCCATGGTTCTCCCTCTAAAATGTGCATGTACCCTGCAGTGACTGTGGAGGTTCTTTCCCTCCTTAATTTTCACTTGGCAAGTAGCCCAAGCCTCTGCTTAAAATTTCCCACTTGGTAGCACTAGTATGGCACCTGAAGAGTAATTAGTTGTAAGAAAGGGAATTTGAATTGGTTGCTGAGAAGGAAAAAAATGTGCATGCCTAATACAGATTTTTCCTTGAGTACCTGCAACACCATTTATTTATTTTTGCTTAGAATGCACCACCCTTTAAATAGACCAGTGACTAAACAATCTTTTTTTTTCTTTTTACTTTTCAGAAAAAAATGAGTGAAAGAAAACTGGTTTAGTTTTGAGACCATAGTATTTTACTTTTGAGTCAGTCTTTTATATTATAGCAGCAACTATCTTGATATAAATATTGCCTTTTTTGTCTTTTTTTTCTTAAACACTGTTTTGTGATAATCGGCCTTTTCATTTTAGTTTTCACATTGCTTTCCTACAGACACCTAAGGTTTAGCCTTCTAGGAAAGCAAGTCATGAAGAAGTCTGAGAAAGCAGAATATTTTACTTAAATTACATATATAACTGTCTGTGAAGTTTATACTGTGTATGAAACTTTACATTATGATACTGTTCATGAAATAGGGAGATCTCCTTTGGTTCCAATGACCTTGCAAACTCCTTTTGAACAATTCATTAAGTTTATAATATAGTTACGCAAAATGAGTAACAGAAATGAGGTTTTCCCTTCTCTAGAAATCAGCAGTTCCCCAGCCCTAAGAAAGTGAGAAGTGCTGCTCCTGATACTGCTTCTGCCTTCTGTGCAATGAAGGAAATGCAGAGAACTTTGAGGAGGAGGGGATTTGATTTCTTTTTTAATGTCTGCCTCCTTCCAGCAAGTCCATCTGTTGTAGCACTATAATTCTGGAAGCAGGATGTGTGTGTGACCAACAGGAGACACTTACTGCAAAAGTGTTTGTTGATTCAGCTCTATAAAGGGCAGGCCAGTCACTACAGTATGAATAGAAAAGAATTCCAGCTGAGGAGCTGCATATAGATTAACACACACAGAGACAAAAAATAATATATATATATATATGTATATTATATATATTTTATATATATATATATATATATATATATCTCAACATGAAGGGGGAAAACAGAAAGAAACAGTACAGGAAAGGAATAAATAGGGACAAAGACTAAGGTAAAGAAGGAAGCTAGCATTTTTGGAGTAGTTAACCTAATACTTTGGTGGTCTCTAGTTTCACAGATTTTTTTTCTAGCTTTCCACCTGGACAGAGAAAGCTGGGATTAAATAGATATGGTTTGAGAGACCTTTGGAAGAAAACTCCAGTTGCCTTGAGCATTCCACTCTTGGAGGCAGTTGGTTTCTCCAAAAGTGGCTGCTGTTCACAAAGAATGGATGCTAGGTCATGTGGATTGAGCAGATTCCCAGGAAAGCTATCAGAGATTCAACCAACCACAGTCTGAAGGTAAAACTTTCCTCCTTCATTTGAATGCGATTAAAATTTCAGTGTGAAAATCACTTTTTTTCAGAGGATTAATGAATTGGGATGATACAATAGTAAATCAAGCCTCCCTTAATTATCATTTATAGATAATAACTGGTTCAGAATCTCATATAGAACATGCTTATATATAGCATTTCATAATTTTGATCATAACACGGTAAGAGACAAAACAAAAAAAACCCCTCAACCTTATCATAATTCCATAGAATTACAGCAGAAATTAACCTGAACATCATAAGACACCGTAATGAAAAGTACCTTACCTGTATGGTCTGTTTACAAGTTTGAAGTCTTTGGTCAGCCAAATGTAGCTGAGCTGTTAGTTTTTCATTGGCTTCTTTAAATTCTTTCGAAGAAGATACTGCTGTCTTTTTTTCATTCTGTAGAACAGCTATCTGCTGCTGCAATGACTTAATTCTTTCCCGCAATAGAGTAGCAGAGTAGCCTGGTTTCTGGACTATATTTCTCCTTTTTTCTCTGTTCACTAAGCATAAAATGGCATGTTTTTAAACTAACAGATCATCATGAATAGGATTACTTTTAAATTTTATTTTGGCCCTTCAGAACACTGTTCTAGCCTCTGAAATATTTTTGTAGAATATCATATTAATACTTCTCAGTAAGCAAACTAGTAAATTAAATCAATTCATCTATAAATGCTTGGTGTTGTTCTTTTTCTAAGTACCAGCACTGCAAACTCAACACAGATTTGTAATGTGGCCCAAGTTTCTAGCTGGTTACCAGAAATAAAGATTTCAGTGTCTTGTGAACAGATTTTTTTAAGGTCTAAGCCAAAACCTAGATTATTTTGTCCAGTGGCTGTGTTTGCAACAAAGGGCAAACAAGAACAAAAAGGACGGAAAAGCCTAATTTTAGTCAGCAAATTCAACAGACCGGACTTAATAAAAACAGAATATACCTTAACAGAGTGAAAAGATGTTGTCTGACAGTCACTTTTTGTATAACAATTTCACTTTAAAATAAAAAGCTAGATATTTGAAAATTTGTCCATGCAAATTTTAAAATTTTGACAGGCAAATCCTGCAACAACAAATAACTGGGTTTGTGCAGAATCATGGCACATGTGCTGGAAAATCAGGCAGGAATGATTTGTCAATCTTTATGGACTTGCCCAAAATACGTAATATTCCTACCTTTATTTAGAACTGATGGATGAGCTGTTATGAGACAGTAGATCTTCTTTCTTTTGGAATGCAACTTTTCTAGGTCCTTATTTTGTGAATGGCCCTAAATAAAAAATGAAAGCATGAAGCTTAGCTTTTCTATGACACACCAAACACAAAACTCTGAAGTTTCCCACTTTGACCTGAAGCATCAAAAATTACTCCCAGAAATGCACAAAATTCTATTGAATTATAATTTGAAAAGCAGTTCTACAACACCAGACTGTGAAGAGTACAAATTTCTGCCTTTCCCATCAAATGTATGAGAAACAAACAGCCACAGGTGCATCATAACCCTGGGAAACAACACTTCCCAAAGGACTGCAACTGAGAAATAGTCAGTCATTAATGTCTGCATCTCTTTTTAAATAGAGGATGAATTTATTATTAGGAAAAAGATTATGTGTACTCCTTGAAGGGCTACAATACCCTATTTTTCAAGTTATTTCAGTAAAAAACAGAATAGTGATTATTTCCTAAAGAGGAAGATCAGTTTACACACTAAGTCTTACCTGGAAGAATAATGAATATACATATGAACATACAAATATAATCTCTGTGTTTATACCGAGTTTAACAAAAATCAGCTGCATGCATTTTAAACTATCTGTCTCCTTTTGAAAAATCTGCTGTTCCCAGAATCTATCAAATGTTCCGTTGACAGAAACAGAGGCTTAAGAACAATGCTGCTTGTAATCTGTAAAACGAAAATGGCTCCAAAAATGAAAGTAGTAGTTCCCTGGCTCTTAAATCCTAGTGTATTTTGAAATGTTTCTGTTCTGGAATTCTCCACAGTTCAACTATTTTTTAAAGTCTTCAGTTTCTAATTTCTATGTTGATAACATATTACATATTTCTGGAAATATAACTAAAATAGTTACCATCAATTTTAATGGTGATCGGTTATCTATTAACTGCACTTTTGGGACAAGCTATTGACATTCTAAGATAGCTTAGCCAAGAATTATCGGTTTGTAAAATCACCACACAATCTGAAGAACAGGGAAAGTGGAAATGCTAGAAGAAAATGAAACGTAACTGCGAGTTCTTCAGACTAAAATCAAAGCAAAGGAAAAATAAATGAAGTCAAGCTCCTGCAGGTCTGTCTCCTTAGAGAAGGGCTCTTAATCAGTTATGTTTTTTGCTCCATCATTAACACAAACACAGAAACCAGTACTAGTTCCCTACCAGTACGGTCAGAGGACCCTACAAAAACTGAAGGTGTATATCTGGATGACCAATGCTGGTTATCCGTGCCATTTTTGTTGAGATGGTGATAATATATTACAGAGAATGGCATTCTCTGATGATGATGAGTAAACCATCCATGACTGTAATTAACAGAAGATCTCCATTCTAGGTAACAGCTCTAAAGAAAATATAAGTGTTAAGAGAAACAGTGCCAATAACGCTGCTGATACTACATATTGGTATTAACTTCATATGGTGCAAAACTAAGGAAGTCCTTGTGCCCATGAATGATCTCATCTCCAACCCTAGATGTTGCTCAGGACTTAGTAGGTTGCACTTTAAGGGCTTCTCTGGCCTATCTTTATATAAGAATACCATTCCTCAATTGGAGTGTCCCCCTCGGGAGGAACTGGAGATTTTTGGTAATAGTGGTACTATTCACAGCATTAGTGAAGCCAGCTTCAACACAGGGAATGCCAAGAACAGTCAATGCTAAATCTTTTTGCATTGCCATCTTCCACACTCCTGCCACAAGCCTTGTTTTCAAGTGCTTTTTCTGCAACAGGGGACTTCCACTGAAGCATATTTAGCTGCTTAAGGCAGCTTGTGATGCTTCTTTTGGATACTGCAAATCCTCCAGTCTGTTACATAATATAAATGTATCAGCATATACCTGTATCTGTCTTTTCCAATACGAACAGACCAAATCCCCACACAGTGTAATGCAAGCAAACTGAAGAGGGCCTGGCCATGTAGGTACTAGCAGGCAAGAGAGACTAGAGTCTCCAAGATGCTCTGCCATTTATATCCTCATTGAGGAGTGGAAGGAGACAATATGAGTAGCACATGATATTAGTCTCGCATATACTATTGCACCTGCTCCTACAGTCTATTCTACACCCACAAATGGTTGCAGATCTTTCCTTTTTTCAGCTATTCAGAAGAACAGACCTTTAGATAGGAAACACAAAAAATATTTTATAAGACCAGAGAGGTTTTATTTACTTTTAAATTTTGGAGAATGACTAAGAAAATATAATCTGTTTTCAAGCTTTTTATTATATCACAGTATATAATTTACTGCTGTTTGAAAACTAGTTGCAAATTCTATTAGACAATGTTTCAGTATTCTGTTTTTCAAATTGAGAAATATCAATATCTTCTTACATTCTAAATTCCATGTTTTAAACTAATTTATTTGGGCAAACAGCAGGGGAGGTGTATTAGACACTCTTCACAACTCCAAAAATGTGTCATCTGTTATAGATTGTATGGAGCCTTTCAAGATCTGGGAAACAATCAGCTGGCCCTGTTCTGTGAGAGAACAGCATATAGATACTAAGAGTGGGTCAAGGGGTTCAATTCCTAGACAATGAATGTAAATGGTGTTACTGCCCTAAAGAAGCTGACAGCACACTTTTCTCTAGACAAAATCTCTTGGACAGAACTGGAGCCAAAAGCACCTTTCCAAGGTGGGGACAATTCTCTGCTCACACCAAATGAACTGAAAAGTGTTGATGCTTGATTCATGAGTGCAGGATTTTGCTGGAGGGGAGGAGGGGATGTTGCTGTTCTTTTGTTATGAGCTAGGTCACCCTGTTCTTTTTGTCTTATCTGATTGAGAGAGAGTTTAATGTGGTGGCTATGGCATTCTTTGTTTGGATTGGGAGACAGCAGGACTAGTTTACAGCAGCTTTATTTTTTTAATTAACTTTTGCACTCCTCGTACTCCCTCCAAATACTTTTGCAACCAAACTGTTCAGGAAATTTTTAAATGATAATGAAACTCTATATCTGAAAAGTATCTGAAAGCACAAGATTTTATTTTCAGATGACAATGAGAGTCAAATTCAGTGAGAGGGTAATAGCAGTCAACATATTAACTATTAAACTTCAATCCTCTGCACAACAGAACAAAACAAGTTACAATATACCTTTTTATTACACCGCTGGCTTTTGCCTTTTAAACAAGCCAGGTTACAAGACATTTGATTTTCTTGCACTTGCTTTTTTTCCTGTTGTTTACTTCTGTCTGCCAGTGGATCAATGTTTTCCATTGTTTCCATAATCACTGTTCCCAAACATTCAGAAGTTGGTATTTCAGAGTCACTAAAACAGCACATTTGGGAAAACAAAACAAAACAAAGCTAAAAGTCAGTGATCACAGTTAAAAGTTTCAAACAGTCAGTAAGTGAGCAGGCAGAAAATACCACAAGCAGCAGAATAAAGGGAACTATTTTAACAGAAAACTAATATAAAACCCGAGAAGTATTCATTTGGCTCATTCAATAGGTATTTACAAATACGATAAAAGGGGAAATCTCAAACTGTCTTATCAAATTTGAACGGAGTTACAGTATGCACTGCCTGCAGTTCTGAGATGTTACCTACCTTCAAAGGACAAAGCTTTTGTTACAGTCTACAAGAAGTGACATATTTGAAAAGCTTCTTGATACTACTTCTATAGTCTGCGAATAGCTCGCAAATATATACCAAGTTTCCTTGTTACTTCACTTTGACCTGTGCTAATAAATAAACAAATGCACAGTATTTCATTGAATAACATTTTGTTTTAATTGAACTTTATTTGTGGTGTTGACTGGGACAACCTTGCAAATTACACCTCAGTGAAATCTCTATCTAGCCACTCTTTGGAGATCTCCTAGCTTCTGAAAGCTTGGCATTCCTTCTATCGAAATTGCCTGACATCTGAAGGAACTTGTCCTAAAATGTACGTTCTACTTTAACGTCTTCCTTAAACTGGCTATCTGATGATGAACAAGCAATGTGCTCTTAACTTCCAGGATTTCTCTGCCTTGCTCACAGATTTTTTTTTTTCCTGATATTCAGTGCAGTCTCTGAAAACAGGCCTTGGACCTGTGATAGGTGATAATTTGTTACATCAACTCGTGAAGTGATTTTACCATGAAACTAGGCACTAAGTACGGGCTATCAACTCGTGAAGTGATTTTACCATGAAACTAGGCACTAAGTACGGGCTATCAACTCGTGAAGTGATTTTACCATGAAACTAGGTGCTAAGTACGGGCTATCACCACAATGACTGTACTGAGCCAGCAGAGCGATATTGCATTGTGAAATGTATGCGCGCGACCTGAAGGGCACCACGCACAACGCAGAGGAAGACCCCAGCTTTCATCCCGACCCCCYCCAGCAACAGCCGGCGCAACCACAGAAGTTACAGGCATATAAGGGGACTGTGAGCGGGGGATTGCGCGCGCCGTTGGTGGAGCAGGAGACTCCCCGGCCGCCCAGCGCTGTTTTGCTTACTTGTGACTTGCTCAATTATTCTATTAAATTGGAATTTATGCAACCTGGCCCGAGTGGTTGTCAATTTGTCGCGTTTACCTATAACAGACCCATGTTCCATACCAGCAATGATTACTCACCATCATTTTTGCAGCCAGAGCAAAGAAGGTGAGAATCTCTTTGAGGAATCCCTTGACAGAAGATACTTTTGATTCATTACTTTTTAAACCAAAACACTTAAAAAGGCACGACTGAGTTCAGTAACGTTGCACCATCATAAAAATCAACAGGTTAGCCGTGAAGGCGCCTTAACCAAAGAAATGGCCTCAAACTGCAGAGGAGAGCTAAACAGGAACATGTTTATGCTTTCCAAAACCTGTCCTGGTACATTGGTACGTCTTACTGATTCAGGAAGAACAGAAAGCAATGTAATGTTTTCAAGGTCCTACAGTAGCACAGAGAGATTTCTAATCATGTGCATGTTTCTCTCATCTGAATGCTTTCAAGGAATTTTCTTTTATCTAGAAAATGAGAGGCTTGAACCCAGGAACTCAGAGCCAGCTACTAGTGATAAAGAATCGTATTTATGAATAAGGAGAAGAGGAAACTAAATGAACTAATTTTCCTAACTGCTGAGAATGACTCCTTGAAATACCGCCTTCAAAAATGTTTCACTCTCATTATAAGAATTTCCTAACCTGAAAATGGCACAATTATCACAAGTAATGTCTATGGCTAGCCACAACAGTTGAAGCCATACAGATACTTTTCACTTCATTTTGAACTCGACTCGAAATGACAGCTTATTTGTTTAAATTTATTCTTAAAAAGCGAAACACAGCAAATTAAACAAAAAGCTAAGTGAAACAGAAGAATACCTATCTGTAAAATTAGATCTGCCATATTAAATAAAACAGAAAAGTGAACAAAATTGATATTACTGATAGCAACCAATAAATTACTTGGTACTTAAAAACTGTTTTCTCTCTCAAGGTATTTTGCACAGGAGCTCCATATTCTTAGCCCCCCATTTTGCATGGGGAGAAGTAGTGAAACTAAGTGATTTGCACCATATGACAGAAAAATTCAGTGTGAAGCCTGCAAAGAAGATTCAGTTTTCTTTAGTCTTTGTCAGCTTCTCTATT
Source organism: Apteryx rowi (assembly GCF_003343035.1). Classification (NCBI taxonomy): domain Eukaryota; kingdom Metazoa; phylum Chordata; class Aves; order Apterygiformes; family Apterygidae; genus Apteryx; species Apteryx rowi. Next base: position 1,836,161 of record NW_020450196.1, on the reverse strand, counting down.
TTGTAGGTAGATATAAGCTTGAGAAATTGCTTCTCATGTCTCTTAGGGCAAAGTATTGAAAAACAAGCTGTGACACCCATCCGCCTAGCAGCTTACTACTGCCTCCTCAAGCATGTGGATGCACAGAAGTAGACGCAAAAATTCTAAACATTTATGAAAATTGCCAGTGCTATTTTCTGAGGGCCTTGTGACTCATGACTGGGATTCTATGCAGTACAAATTACCTTTAAAGAACTAATTTTTAACCATCATTCAATTAAAGTTAGTACAATGACTGTGCATAAAACATACATGAAATAATTAGCGTGGATGGTTCTTAATTTAAAGGATGTTAAACAGCTTGTAGACATCTGCTAGCAAGCTGAAATGGGTCATTCAAAATTTATCTAACTAAATTAAGGGGAAAAAATGTTTCTCCTCCCGGGTCGGCATGTCACAAGATAACTAAACTGACTTAGTAGGCTTGCCTGGGAATCCTTAACTGTCAGTGGTGAATATGCAAAGGGCCAGCAAATTAAATCAACCTGCCAAACTGTCAATTTCAAGCCTCATGACTGCATGAAAATAGCATCACTGGAAGAAATCAAGCATTGCCTTCTTTTGGGTTTCCTGGCACCTATTCAAATACTCATGCAGTTGTGGCTAATTTTGCATGCAAATTTCAGTCAATAAGCTCAGAACAAGACCTCCCAAGATATTTCAAAGGATCTGACAGTATTTTTTTTGAATACCAAATCAACAGTAGTTGAAATTCAATCTCCATTTGCTAGTGCTTTACATATGCACAGTGTCCCCTCTACAGAGCTAAGTTAATGAGAGCCGTACCTGCTTTCACTCATATCCTCCCAGCCGTCCTTACTGAAGTTCTCAAATACATTACTCATAACCTTGATGGACTGTTTGAGAAAAGCTCCATGATGTCCCAAAGAGCTCTTTTTCTTGGTTGTTTTTAATTTAACCTTGCTGCCTGTTATCTTGCAATTACATTGCCCACAGGTTGCCAGTGCTTTGGCTTCATCCAACAAACACTTTAGTTCCTGCACTTGACTCATCAAATCTTCATTTTCATTTCTCAACCTGTTAGCTTCTGCCACTTGCCTCTTCAAAAAGGCAACTTCTCTTTCCTGCTCATCAATCACTAACTGAAGTTCTGCTTTGTCTTTTTTTGTTTCGCAAATTCTCTTATGCAGCTTTTCCAGCTCTCTTTCTCTCAGGTCTGCATCTTCTTTTTGCACTTTTAAAGATGCTTTCAAATCATTTTTGTCCTTCAGTAACTCTTTATTTACTTCTTTCAGTTTCTTTAATTCCCCTCCAATGCCTTTGAATCTTCTTTCCAGTTGATGTACCTAACAAAAATAAAGTTAGCCTATTTTAGCCTATCCATTAGAAAGAAAAAAAATCAAAACTACATTTTAAAATGTATTTATTATATGAAAATAATATTACATTAAGCACAAGGACAAAAGCAATCTAAAGTCCTTAATTTAAAAATAATTCTAACACAGTGCAGATGAATACATTTCAACTGCAATAATACAGCTGTTAAACAAAGGGCAGATGGTGAAAGAAGTTAAAATTCCAGGCAAAGTGACATAGAAGTTTAAGTATGCTAATGAACCTTCCTGATGTATCTTGAGCTCATTACTGATTTGGTTATACATACTAATTCTATTTAAAAAAACATTTTCAGAAGGAAGACTATTTTGAAATACAGACAATTTTGTCCTAGCTATCTAAATCAACAAGTTCTTTCACGTTTTAAATACACAAATTAAATCTTAATTTGATCTTCCAAAAAAAAAAAAAAGAGACACCAGAAGCTCAGCAACTAAAGAATATGAAGACTTAATCTTTTTTCTATTCATAAAAAGGGCAAATTTTTCCCATCTCAGCACAACCTCTATACAAGCTTACCCAATAGAGTCTGAAGAAGCATATTCTACCTACATCAGCTGACTATGCTTTTTTTCTGATGTTCCTTGCAGTTTACACATACTGGAGGCCATGAACAATAAACTGATTCTGAATGTTCTTCAGGAACACGTGATCAAAGTTACAACTAAACCCCATAATTTTGAGAAATAAGAGGTAATTTTAATTTTAGCAGACCCTAAAACAAACAATTATACTGTGAGATTATTCCAGGAGCTTTCAAGGCCATTAGCATGAGTTCTGTGCTCAATCATTTAGACATTTTGAAGAAATATTTTTGGTTGTCTCTGTGCCAGCTCCATTCCCACTCTTTCACTGCACGAAGTGAAAAGGTCTTGGGATTTTTCAAGGGGTGGGAAGGAACAACTATTTTTCAAGCAGCTACAGGAGAATGTATGAGGCCAACTTTAATTACTTATCTTGTACAATACTGGCCAATCCTATCCCTTTGCAGCAATGCAAAAACACCCCAGCTTTGACAGTGAAAACATAGTATTTCTCAAGAAATGCTATGCTTATTTCCAAGGATTTTTTGCTACTGCATATAAATTGTTTTAAAACTTATGGAATGATTTATAAAGTGGGTACTATGGATTTGAGTCAGTTAAATGAGAGGTCTTCACATAGAGAAGAATTAGGGCAAGAGCTGCTCATATTTCTTCATATACATTTGTGAAGGAGTTTGACAGCAGACCTTTAATACGCATGCTTATCCATTGCTATCTTCCTTGAGGGAAATTCACAGCACTCTCACAGTGAAGAGAGGTTGTCTTATGGCTACACAAACTTAGTGGGTGAAATCAGGAAGAAAAGGGATTTTGCTAAATACTTCAGTGAAACCGAGATTCATGATTAAAATAATAGTTAGTACTTTCCTCCCTGTTGATAAAGACTTAGACCAGTATCATTTTTTTAGCAACCCTTATAAACTGAGATTCTGTTCCTATTTCTTAGTTCTTTAAAGCAACCTTTTGCATTTGCTAGTACTTAAAGTCATTTATGACAGTTGGAAGGAAACAAACAATGAATAGCTTCTACACCTATCTCTAAGGTACCATCATAACTCTGTATATCCACAGAGATAAAAATTATGTAGTACCTGGCAAACAAAATTATGGTTCTGAAATATAGATGATAACCAAGTGTAAACTGTGTGACATTTCAGATGGTAGTATTCAAATTATTTCAATTACTCACTCTACCTCAAGATAAATGAATGTGAGCATTTCCTATTCTGTGTGTTATTATTTTAACATGATGTTTGTCATTCAGTAATAACGAGATGACAGCCTTCATTGCCTGACCATATGGCAAGTGTTAGAAGTATATGCAATCACATCATCTGTTGTAAATTACCGTACTTCCTACAAGTTAATTCACAAATACAAAATAGACATACCCAAACTGACATTCAAAGTTATAGATTTGTGTTTATTCAATTTAAGCATGCCTTTAAAGAATTATAAGTAATTAACACAAACATTGTTTAGCAAAATGACAAACAAAAGGTCTAACACTGTTTGAAGGATGTCTTTTCTTTGTAGCAAACAAACATATGGCAAAATACAAGTGAGCCCTCTTAAGTGAACACCTGTTAAAATACTAAACTACTTGTGTATAATACAAATATCTATACAAACAGCAACTAGTTAAGAACACCTTGTTACTGTAGGAAGTAAAACATGTAGAATGTTGTGCAGTAAAGATTAAATACACATCATATTTGCTAAGCTAAAGTACACAAAATGCATACTGTACTATTTTGTGAAAAAATGACAAACCCACATACGTAAAAATGTTTGAATGTACAATGTTGTTCTAAAATTTAAATATAATAAGTAAATTTATCACTATTATGCATCAATTCTATTTTGTAGCAAAATATCCGTGGAGATTAACTCCTGATATCATGTAAAGTTAAATAMTCAGCAAAAGAAATGAATATTTCTGAACTTAGAAGTGGTAAATGCTAACCATATGCTGCTCTTAATTTAGATAATTTGTTAGTTTTTGACACTTTATCTCTAAACATACTATTAATTTACTCCGACATTAACCATGTTTGTCCCATGATGAATCCACAGCTACTGCACTATAATTGATTTTTGACACAATTTTGAAAATCCATATTTTTGAATTATGAAAGGAAAATCACGGCTTAGATTCATGAGCACTGACTTGTATATATGACTCATGTTAAAATTCAGATTAACTTGCTGGAGTTGATATCTTACCTTCTGTAMTGTCTGATCCGAAATTTCTTTTGCATTCTTCTTTGGAGTACTGTTCTTGACCCCATCATCTTCACTAATTTTAAAAAGTAGCTCTATTAGACAATAACACACTTCTATCAGAGAATAAATAATATTTTGTGATAGCTACTATTTCAATAAAACAATACTTAGACATCTTAAGGAAATGCATTCTTTACTTTCTCAATTATTTAGACTGTGGTCTATTTTCTTGTCAAGCCTTTTGGTCAGTTTCTAAAGAGTGACCTCTTTTCAAAGTCTTCTGTCACATAATTATGAATCTTTGTAGCATCACAGTATGTTTTTTTTGGAGTACAAGCTTTTCAAAGGCACAATAGATCTGCAGGTTAAAGATGCTGTACTTTCATTCCCATTTTTATTCTTTTATAGACTATTCCCTCTATGCCTTAAAAGCAGAATTCATTGCCTTTTTATCTACACAGTCACTACAAGTTTTGTTCTCTAGGTCTTGTCCCCTGCTAGGAGGATCAGAGTGATTGGTGAACAAAGCAAACAGTAACAGAACTAGGATGGATGAAAACTTTAAACCCCCTTTTTTGTTAAGTGAAAGATCATGTACTTCACCAGATAAATGACACAAATCATTCCATTGTACTGTTGTGAATTCATAACAGTTAGAAATTGATAAAACTAATGAGTGTGAACACGACTCTAAGCACCACTATGCACTTTAGGCACTAAAAATCTCACACAGAAGACAAGTTAAAAATTTGGTCTATTCATAGAAAAGGATGCTAACAAAAGATTTAGCAGTAATACTAAATCAGGTAAATCAAAAGTAAAATATATTGTATTCAGATTTGAACTGAGAGCTTGGCATTCACAAACTACCCACTATTCAGAGAAAAGAGCAATTACAAACCTCAGAATGTCTTTTTATTAAATTTGAAGTGCTATGTTCAAGAACAAAAACACACAACACTAGAAACACCAAATATTCACTTTTCTCCCCCTTCTGCCCCCCCAATTAACTAAAAGAATTAATCTTAAGGGATAAACATCTGTGTTACATGATGAAGCTCTGTTTTAGAAGTATCATTTCAAACTATGAGATGACACTGCAGGTCACTTAAAAACTTTTGATTTATAAACAAAGCAAGTGTAGAAGAAAACAGTGTTACTCTCTGTAGATTCACAATCCTCTTGATATAAACAGTGACTAACAAGTTTGTTAGAGTGAATTAGACCTTTCTTTTGTCTTTGGAACATGTCATGGCCAATTAATACTTCTGTATTCATGAAATAAATGGAACACTATTCTAAAGATAATAAAAGCTGAAAAAGGTAAAACTATGCATCTGGGGAATATGTACCTTTACCTTGATATTAATATGTTAGTTCCCATGTTATTTGAGAGTACAGTCCCCCAGCACAGTGGTACTGCATACATTTACAGCATTCTTTAAGTAACACACAAAGATAATATGAACATGCTTTTCATCTTTTTCTAAATATTCACTCATTTGAATGCCTGTTGTAGCTTTTATATCAGCATTTACTGTACACCACTGAAAAGAAAAATGATTTCCCACAGTCAAGAAACTGATCAAAGCACACAATGTGCTATATTTATTATGTGGATTTATTAAAATACAATTTACAACTGTATCTATAAATAAACATATTATAACCACAGAATAAATAAGACTACTGCAAAACAGACACTAAGGAAAATCTGCACATCTTCAACATTATCATAGAAATCAGAAGCAATATAAATTAAAGGAAAGCCATAGGTCACTGATGCATAAGCCTTCCTAATGAATACAAAATAAATGGCCTGTTCAACCTCCTCCCCCGCCCCCAACTGTTATGTAATTGTTCACAGGAATTGGTCAGGGAGGCAACGAAACAGCACTGCCTATAACTGTGGGTCTGCCTATGACAGCAGAAAGATTCATCATATCAGTCTACTCAGCAAGACATATGCTCTATCCATCATACACCTACATAAAAAATACCAAGTTCTCCCTCAAGGAATAGACCCACAAGTCATTAAATCCACAATCTTCAGTCAGCAAATTATGATGGTCTTATATAACTATACCTCTGTCCCACTGAGAAATCATTAACTGCCAGCTTTAGAACATAGCACTTAATTTCTAATTAATAGTCACCAAATCTGATTATGAGGTAGTTTGACATGGCTGCCAAAAAGGTATTTGAACTGTGATGCTACAGTTCACTATTAGGATTTGCAGAAAGCCTTCTTAGGCAGAGAAAAAACTATCAGTAAATAAATAAATAAATAAATAAATAAAATAAGAGCAGGTATATCAGCCAGTCATAGAATAACTATACAAATGATCAACAGCATGTCACATTAGCCTCCAGAATACAGCAGGTGAAGTTTCCCCTTACAAATAGGGGGTGGCACTGTATAGAAGGCTGCCAAGTTACCAGCTCCAGGTTCCTGAAGATGAGCTAAGCCTGAAGCAGAAGAACCGCTGTGACGACCAGAAGAAAGGGAGGCCGTTCTTATGCACCAGTTGGGAACACAGCAGATTTAAAAGGATTCTAACAACTAAAGAGGCCCAAGAACAATCTTCCACAAGAAGCAAAGGAGCAAACAACTTGCTTTAGTAAGAAGCTTGCTATTTTTCTGAACAGGACTAGACAGACCCAATTTTCAGCTTTTGGAGGAAAACACCTGAGTCTCTGTCAACATGTTCTTATCTTCAACAGGACGTGAATGCTAAGTGAAATGCTAGGTTTTGGATTCAATGAATATCAAAAAATAATCTTCACAGGCAAGGGAGACACATCTCAGACAACTGAGCTAACACAGACATAAGCTGGGAATGGCAAAAGCAAAGTTTGCTTTTCTTGTGTCCCGTATTATTGTTTTAAACCCTACTAGCCAATGATGAAGAGGAGCAACAAAGCCTAAATCAACCAAAACCAAACTTCTTGAAAGCAAAACAGTTACTGTCCACTTTCTTCTAAAAGAAATGAAGGCTGCACAACTTCTACAAAAGTTCTGATGGAGGTTAAGAAATACTCTTTAAGAACTATTCACCCAAAGAACTCCACCTGACATGGCCTGCACAGTCCAGCCTGCCTCATACAAATAGCCATTTCCTCAACAGATTGCTACAGTCAGCTTCTGAGTTTCAGGTTTTTACAAGACATAACAATCATTTGTACTTTTGAAAATCTCTTCAGTGATTTTCTTTGCCAATTCAACTGGATCCCAGCAAATTTCTCTGGTCTTCCTGATGCAGGACACTATCAGTCGCATTTTCCATTTTAACTTTGGATTTGATTTGAGGGTGAGACAGGAAGACCACAAACTATGTGGACTTCTTAAAGACAATTATTTGTGGCTTTTAACCCCTTCCAATTTGGCTGAATAAAATAAATAATAGCTATTCAGGGCTTCCTCCTGACAAGCATGAGCGATATCTAATCAAGCAACAGGATAGTGCCTATCCTTTTTAATGCAGAGAAGCTCAGCCCCTTTTTCAAGAAATTATCACCTGATGTTAGAATGCCTGATGAAAATGGGTACCCGGTTCAGATGAAATTGAATACCAACATCATTGATACATTGAGGAAGTTCTTGTCAAGTTTCTTTTGAGAAAACATACTTACTTAAACAGTGAACAAATGTTATTTAGAGTGTATCATGTTTGACCTGTCAACAACTTTCAGATAACAGATAAGAGGTTTTACTTTTATTTGGGAAGAGGAAGGGTGTTAATACCCATTTAGCTATTTGTGTGTTTTTATTCTTTTTGCTCATTTTCTCATTCTTATGATCAGGAGAGAATATAACTTTGCTGTTGCTTATTGCTTGCTCAAAATATAGCTGTTTGAGTACTTTTTTCTATTTTTTCAAATTGTTTGTCCATTCATTAGTGCAAAAGTTTATATACTGAAGGGCAAGAAGGATTGTTCCTCTTCAGCACAACTTATGGAAGCAAAGGAGTTTCTTAGATATAGCTTTTACGATGTGAACAGAAAAGGTTTTCCTGTCCTGTACAGGTAGATGCAGCTACAGAACTTCTACCTAGAGTTTTCAATGTTCAAATTTCATTAAATAAATAAATAAATAATCTATGATTCTACAACTGAACCCTCATTTCGGTTATAAGAAGGATGTGTACACCCTGTCACACTCAGGATGCCATCACAGGAAACTTTAGAGACAATATGCAAGGCTTCTGCAGGTATGCTGACCCTGTCCATGCTAGTCAGATGGAGTTCATTCTAGCAACTAAAAACTAAAAGCAATAGTGTGATGAAGAACCTGAATGAAAATACTTCAGCACACATACACTTATACATGCTCACAGATATACATCCAGCTTCAATCTCTATAAGGCATTCTTCTACAAAACATCAAACTCTCTTGATGAAAGTGTCTATGGCATTGCAATATCCTAGTGTTTCCAAGAAGAACGACAGGGAATTTGCTTTTCACAGCATGCATGATCAACTGTTGTTGTAAAACTCAACTGGTAAAAATTTGCAATCAGTTGTCAGCCTCACGGGCTAACAAAATGTGTTGCTTAATACACATCTTTGGATTTGATCTGGTAATTTACCAAAAATATCCTGTGACAAAAAAATGTTGGAAAAGGTAAATAAGATTTGCCTAACACACTTCACTAGTATTTTAATCCTTCTTAGTCACAATAAAGCAGTAACCAACCACCATACCAGAAGTGTGTATCCACCCATCCACTTTTAAAAGAGGGTGTATTTTAATCTGAAAAGTGATTGAAGAAGAAAGGAAGAAAGGACTAATCGTTAAAGCACTAAACATGTCAAGAACCTGCAGTTCCAGGGATTTGACTGTTTTTTGGAAATACATGGTTATTGCTCAGCCCACACCCAACTCCTTCTCACTGCTGGTTGCCTTTCCATCTTGTATCTTTCCACTTGCAGAAAAAAGAGATAAAGAAGAGTAAGGCTTTATTGCCATGAACATGTTTCTTTAACAGAGGACTTCCTCAAAGTCTCCTTCTACTCCCTGCCCCTGGAAAATACTGAGCACCACAGATTTGACAACCAGCTGTACCTATGCACTCTTGAATACTTCTCCCAGGTGATTCAGAAACAGCAATACTACAAAGGATCAGAGGAATGATGGGGACACAACAGCCATTTATTACCTACCTCACTGGCAAAGACTCATCTCTACCACTTTATAGATTGTACAGATACAAAAGAAGATATCCAAGAACAATTCTTACAAGGGTTTCACTATATTGATTTACATTCAGATCCATGTAGTTTTTGAGACTAGCATTAAAAAAAGAAGTCTGAATCAGCATGTGATTTCTGTATTGCTGTGTTTCAATACTGCAAGAACCATTTCAGGCTCTAGAGAAAGCTTCATAAACATATAAATGTTTTATTTTTTTACATATATACGCACACGTATTTTAAACACATAAAAAATTAACTGTTTTCATATGTATCATATAGTATACTGCATGTAAATAATTCACATGTATATAACAGTGTATGTTATAATTAGGGTATATATAAAAATTATCATTGATTTAATAGGCATGTGGAAAACCAAAGAAAAAAATACTTAGAAATAAGAATATGTATGGTTTTATTCTTACAAAACACATATGCAAGAAAAAAACTAATTTGTATAGATACTAGCCTTAAATATTTCTAACAGAATACATGAAATACTATATTTCCCTTTTTTTGTTGTAAATATAGTTAAGGTCCTGTATTGTAAGCTTACCCATAGAGTGTTGTACTTTCATCTGATCCAATTCTTCTTCAAGATTCAGTCTATGAGACAGGAAATAAGTAAAAGTAAGAATGACAGAACAGTCACACACATACCAGTAAAACCATTAAAACAAAATTAAAGCAAAAACATATCAAAATATTACTGAGGAAGAAGCTGTCAACACTCAGGAATCAGTTTTCTAATTTGTCAGCACTTAGCATATCTCAGAGAGTCATCAGCACAATAACTGATAAAAATTTAAAAAATGGAATTTACAGAATTCAGATACAATATTAGTAATAACATACACTAAAAAGTTTCCGCTAGTCCTTTTAGGTAAGAGGCAATCCAGAGACAAAAAGCAGACAGGTAGGAGATGGAATCCAATTCAGGGAAGGAAAAAGTAGTCAGTCTCAGGGGACACCACCAGACAATTTTAGGTGGATAATCTTAACGCTCTTCTTTGCCCAGCAACTACTTGAGAAACTTACTAACAAAATCTGTCCTTCTCTTCTCTAGCCCAGATTTTCTGGGGGAATAATAGTTTATTACCACTATAGCTTACTCGATGACATCAAGCAGCTCAGGTCAATATCTGAATTACAGAAGTTCTGCTTTTCATTTTACAAAACTGTGTATACATAAATTTGCCAGGAGACCAATACTAAAGTTTCAAAGTCAAACTGGGAAATGTTAGTGTTAAAGGATGTTACYTGAATTTGATCCACTTATACTGGTGTTTTCTCATACAATCTTTACATGCATACAATCTTTAATTATACAGTTGCACACTGTTTAAGCAAGACGACCCCACCTATTTTAGCCTAGGATCCTGCAACACAGGATAGGCATATATGCAGAATTTGTAAAAAATACAGCCTCATAGCCAATTCTCATGCACGTTATTCTAGCTCCGTTCTGAAGGCCAGATTACTAATCTCCTCCTAGCCTTTTCTACACTACTCCAAACAGCAGCATCTAACTACTTTACAGGAAATTTAGTTTTACAAAATCCCTCTGAGATGAGGCACTCAGAAATGCAGGTCAAAATACCTGCTAACTTATGGAAAGGAGTTAATTTGAGATACAATGACCTTTTCAGTATACACTGTATTTTACAGCACAATGTATGTTTGATGCATCTCTCACTCAGCTGTAACTTTAAACACTACAATTCATATTCTATAGTCTCACATGAAGTACACAGAAAGAGAAACATGAAAAGTTTAAGTAACTGGCTTTGCATGATATATGAGACTAGCTATTTACAGCATCAACCAGCTGCCTTCACAGGTTGACTTTCTTTGTTCTTTCAGTCTCCATGTCTCAACCACCATCAGTTTCTACAACACAGATGACAACGRCCTTTTCTCTACACTGTCCCAACTCCCCCTCAAAGCACGTTCGCTCTATGCACCGAAGGACAAAACAGTCCTTTGGAAAGACATTCTCCGATGATGTTATTAAAGACTGCATTCAACAATACATGAATGCAAGGGAGTGAATTAAGGTTGTTTTATAATGCTTAATTCTTGTACTTCTATCTTCTGAACATGTAATTTCTCTGCTTTAAGGACATTCTTTGGACACATATTTACATACATACAGACATACATGCACATTGCCCTCTTACACACTATCTAGGTGGCCATCAAACAATGATAATTCTACAAGACTTTTAGAAAGAGTTAACATGTACATAAAGGAATTATTTAAAATGGTAAAAGATATGCAGTATTAGAGAAATGATATGAAATAAGTAAAGGAGTAATGTTTTAGAGTCTGAATATCTGAAGCACTTCCAAAGAAATTCATTTGGCTGTAAAATAGTCTCCAACTGAAGTAATGGTCTATCTGGAAGCATTTCAAGTTAGCCTAGACAAGAAACTATAGTGCGTAGTACAGATGCAATCCACACAAATCAATGAACGCTTTGGATGAATGTTAGAATAGCCTAACTGAGTCAGACCAATGCTGAATCCATCCACCACCAGTGCTCTGTCTCCAGCAGAGGCAAAAGGAGATGCCACTCAGGGAGAGTGCACAAGCCTAACTGTTTCTGCAGTCCCTTCCTCTTGTAATCCTTCAGCATCTGGAAGAGGAGGGCTCAGGCCGGCAGAGGACTGGAGCAGGGATGCTTGCTCCTTTTCCATAGCCACTTACAGACTTCCTGCCCCTGAATCCATCTGATCTTTGTGCACCCACAGATACCGTTTGCCTCCACAGCCTGCTGCAGCAGCAAATTCTTGAAGTTCACTGCCCACCACATGAAGCTGTGCATTGCTCTGTCTGTTTCACCCTGATCTCCCCCTACTTTCACCAAGTGCCCCAGTATTTGTACTGTGGGATCCACTGAGCAACAGTCCCACGTTCAGCTTACCTGCTGCCTACATGATTTCATAAACCTCAGTTTACACAGCCCTCCTCAGCCTTCTCCTCTCCAACCTGAGGAATCCACCCAACCTTTCAAATCGCTGCTTGTCAGGCAGCTGCTTCAGCTCCTCCATCGTTTCAGCTTCCCTTCTCTCACGCTCACTAACTTCACTACCTTCTTCCCGAGATGCAGAGATCAGAGCTGCTTATAACACTCAAGACATCAGTGCACTAACGTATGTTATAACAACAAAAAGGTGCCCTCTCTCTTGTCCTCAATGCTCTTCCTAGTAAGACGCAACGTTTTCCTGGCTTTTTAGCCACCCCCACACATTGAGCTGATGATTTCAGAGACCTGCCAACACTGACCACAAGGTCTCATTCCTGAGCTGTAACTGTCCATTCTGAGTCGCCCCTCTTCAGCATGGCCTTGCACTGAAGCTCGCCTACCAGGTGCATGAGGTCCTTCTACAGTTCCTTGCCATGGGTGCAGCATGTGACTGATGGAAAAAAGCTTAGTATTATCTGCAAACTTGGATGTTTCACAGTTCCCTATCCTCTCCAGATCACTGAAGAAGAGATTGAATAAAGAGCATTCCAGCTCCAACCTGTGAGGAACCCTGCTCTTGACTTTTTTACATCCTCAACACAGCACCTAAGCACTACCCTTTTTTTCCTCTGATTTAACTAGCTTCCTGTTGCTAAAAGGGCCTTTCTTCCAATCCCACAACAACTGAGTTTCTTTAATAAGCTTTCATGTGGAGCCTTGTCAAAGGCTATTTGAAAATCCTGATCTGATTTTATTCACATGGTTGTCACCCGTTCTGGAATTCCAGCAGGTTAATGAAGCAGGACTTCCCTTTACAGAAGCCACACTGATGCTTTCTCAACAAGACTGTGTTCAACTATATGTCCGGTAGTAATCTCTTCCACCACCACCCCCTCTTTTTTTTTTTTTAAAGGACAGACTACTGCATTCCCAGGGATGGAAGTTAGACTCAGAGGTCTATAGTTCCCTCTGGAACCATTTTTGTGGATGGTAGTTACACAGGCAATCTGCCAGTCCACTGGCATGGTGGCCATCTATAATGATAAGTTACAGTTCTCTAATTTCACATTTGAGTTCCTTCAGAACTCCTGGATGAATTAAATCAAGTTACTAACATCTGATTTATCTACTTGGCCTCATAATTCCTGCACACTTACTTCAAATAGATGTAACACCTCTGACCTATCTGCTAAAAAGAACACATCAGATGTTGACATCTTCCTAGCATCTTCAGCAGGGAAGTCTGATGCAAAGATTCACGGAGCTACTTTTTTATTGCCTTGCAATCCCAGTGTACCTTTTTACATTGTTGTCATCATGCAAACCTACAAACTTCCTACCCGGTTTCTTTTTCACTTTATTTAACCAAAATTTTATGATCACAGTTTACGCATCTTTTGAAAGGCACTCTTCAAGTTCTCTCCAAGCCCTCTCAACTTTCCATTTACTTTTGACCTGCCATTGTTTTTGGTTTTCCTGTTCTCACTAAAGCAAGCTTAAATTTTATATGTTGACCTTCTCTCTGTGACAGCCACCTTAATTTACCCATTAAATCCTTGCAGAGGGTTTTTTAAGACTACTTTCTTTTTTGGATTTCATTTTGTTCTTTTTTTTTTTTTCCTTCAAGTTGTAGCACATATTTTGCCTGGGTTTCTAATACAGTATCTTTCTTAACAGTCTCCAATCTGCCCATAGGCTTGTTGTATTACTCCTTTTAGTGTTTGGGAGGTTTAGAGGTTTTTGGACTAGCCACATTTTTACGTGGCTCCCTTTCCAAAAAGTGAATGTCCATATTCTAGATTGAATTGGTCTGCTCCCTCCTGCTACTAATCAAACCTAATTAAAAAAGACAAAAACTTCACACCCATCTTCAGAAAGGGCAAGATCTAGGAACTATATGCCTCACCTCCAGCTCTAGGAAAGTAAGGGAGCAAATCCTCCTTGAAGCCATTTCCAGTCACATGATAGACAAGACGACAACTGAAAACAACCAGCATGGATTTACCAAGGGAAAATTTTGCTTGACCTATCTGATTGCCTTCTGTAAGAGATGCCTGGCTGTGTGAATAAAGGGAAAGCAGTCAACGGTGTACGTCTTAAATTTGGTAAGGCCTTTGAGATGGTCTCCCATCTTATTGCCATATAGTTGGGATCTGGAATTGACAAGCTGGACTGTCAGGCTCAAAGGGCGCTCAGCTGTATGAAGTCCAGCTGGCAGCTAGGTACTAACAGTTCCTGAGATCTCCTCAGGTATCTGTAGTGGAGCAACACACAGTGTACAAACAGCGGATACTGTTTAATGTCCTTATTAAAGACCTGAAAGACATGTTAGAATGCACCCTCAACAAGTTTGCAGATGGTACCAAGCTAGGAGGAGCAACTGGAGGGCTGGGCCTTCATTCAGAGAGACCTCGATAGGCTGAAAAATATGGGTGGACAGGAACCTACTGAAGTCCTACAGAACAACAAGTTGAACATGAGTCAGCAGTATGCCTTTGTGGCAAAGGGTAGCTAGATACTGGCAGTCTGGGCAAAAGTGTAGCCAGCTGGTTGAGGAAAGTGATTTTTGCCCACTATTTGGCACTTACAAGACATCTGGGGGGCTATTCTCAGTTTTGGGCTCCCCTGTACAAGAAAGACATTTTCATACTAGAGCAAGTCCAGTAGAGAGTTTCCAAGATTGTCAGGGATTGAAGCACATGATGTGACTTGGTTTGTTCAGCCCCAGAAGGAGAAAGGAAGATTTTATTGATGTCTACTTAAGGGGAGGGTATGGAAAAGACAGAGCCAGTCTCTCCAAGAGGAGTACAGTAGAAAGAATTGAGATAGCAAGGATATGAGTTGGAGCATGGGAAATTCCAACTAGATTTAAGGGGAGAAACAAAAAGGTGAAAGAAGAAAAAAAAATTTGACCATTAGGGTGGCCAGACCCTGGAACAGTTGGTGAGAGATCTTGTGGAGTCTCTATCCCTGGAGATAGTCAAAATTCAGCAAGATCCTGTGCAAGCTGCTCTAACTGATCGTGCTTTGAGCAGCAGGTTCCTTCCAACCTGCACGATATTGTGCTTCTCACTGTACTGAGGTCACTTACAGAATGATTCTTTCAATCATAACTTCTGAAGTAAGGTCTGTGTACCATTCAAAATGAAATTCAGAATGGTATCTTTTCTTGTGGTTTCTAAGACTGGTTATTCTAAGAAAAGTCATTTATTGCATACAAGAATTTTCTGTCTACATCTTGTCCTGACATATTGTTGCAGGCTGCATGTGGGTAGATAACATCTTCCATGACTGCAGCTTGCCCTAAATTTACAACTTGTCTAATCTAGCTTCACATTTCTTGATCACTGTCAATAACCTGATGAAAAGATTAGTAGCTCAATCTTACTACTACTTATTTACTATTAGAATATAGGATTTTTACCCAAAAACATTACTCAGTAGTCTCTTTCTCTGTAATATTTGTTCACACAAATATTATACCTAAATTATACCTATTATACCTAAATAAATCCTTCTTATACAATCCCCAGTCTCTGACCAGGCAATCCTACTCTGTTGTCTTGTAAAGTCAGTAACTTATGCTTCTTCCTCCAGGTCTCCAAGATATCTAGTGCGTCAGGATTGTCACCTGAGGCCAAAGCAGTCTAGTTCTCATCTCATTGTTTGGGCTTCTAACAATAGTGTAGAAGCACCTGTAAATTATTCCCTCATTATGTTGCAAAGTATGCTGGTCAACTAGGAGTGTAGGCAATATTTTAGAACATGCTTACCTTACTTTTTATGACTTCTCACTATCAACACCTGCTTCCTCCTATCTTTAAAAGAGCCCCTGTACTGCAGAAGTGTTATTAGTGCAAGAGGAGATGGTGACAGAAGCTAGACAGCAGGCCACATCTCATTTATGGTCTCATCTAAGAGGTTAGATTCCTTCCTACCAGCAGAACATTCTCCTTTCCCAAGATCTAAGTTCTTAGCAGCACATACAAAACATGTCTCCTATGTAGATAATCATACAGAATGGAGACACAAAATAAACTCAGTAACTTGCACTCCACTGCAGGGAGACTGCTACCTGCATTAAGCTTCAATTTTTTTTAATTTGAGGAAGCTTACAGTGGGTGGAGCCTCTACTTTCAGCAAATTATTCTCCTCTCATCCTACCTTATTAGTTGTTAGCAACAGGGAGGAAAGAACTGGTATTTTGGTTTCTGTCTTTTTTTAAATCTCTGAAGTCTAAGAATCTTCAGTTCATAAATCTGTAAGTTTTGAATGCACTCAGGACAGGCACAATAAGCACTGAAAAATTTCCTAAGTATTTAAGTCATTTGAAAACAGATATTATACTGATTTTTACTCAACCTTTTCTTTCGGAAAAATAAATATAATGTAACATGACACCTTCAAGACTTATTTTCTCCAAGTACTTTATGGCAAATATAGTGTTAAAGGAAAAAAAGTGTGTCTTTGTATTATGACTGTTGCAGTTAAAGTATTTTTTCACTTTCATTCATTAGTCCTTTTATATTTCAAGGAAAAAAGCAGACCAAAAACTGCAATGTGAAGAACGACACACAGAGGAAGCAGCTCTTTCTTATCCATTTGTTCCCAAATTCAGCAGTAAAATCTGCTCTTACATATTTGAATTCTTTCTGATGTGCTACTCTAGCTAGAACCTGTAAAAAAGCATCTGTATTTTGCATTACAACAAGAAATACAAATCTAATTCAGTTGCCTACAATTCACTACAGAAATATTATAGTCTGCATATTTTGTCAAAAAAGTGCATAACTAAACAGTGAGGAAGAAAGGGTGCGTTTAAGTCTTCTGGTAGAATTCTTTGCAGGGAGAATATGATTGTTACTTTTTCCAGGAGCAAGTGAATATGATCAGTTGGAAGAAGCTTCAAGAACGGGGTTAAGAAAGAAACTTTTAAAGGACAGAGCAGGGACTCTGAGGAATTTAAGGTAACTCAAGATGTCACAGAAAGTTGCTGAAGTACAATGGAACAGTGAAAGAAGAGAGTGGCAAAAGAGTAATTTGCTTTTCAACCTTTCATTTAAACCATCTTCTCCTGACTGGAAGCTACTGTTAGTTCATACTCTAATGAAATACAGAGCTAGGGTTTGAAAAACTTTGATGTATTTTCTTAAAACCATATCTGTTCAAGACAAGACAGATCTTCATCGAGACTCTGGCTGACTCAGGCTCCCATGTGCCAACCTAATACGTAAGCATTGATTTATCTTTAGCTAACTTTCCCTCCCTCTCCAAAAACTCCTTCAAATAGATCTCAAGATAAACATCTGTGTTTGTTTTTCCCCTAAACTGAGATTACCTTTAACAGACCATGTTCAGTCCACCACACTTTTAAAGGATCCATGCACAATTCTTCCTTGACAAAGCAGATAAGGTACTTGAAGAGAACTGTAACCCAGTCACATGGATTCTAGCAACATGAAATACTTCCTTTACTTACTGAGAGTGAAGGAAGGATTGCTTCTGAAATACTTCTACTCAAAGGATCTAAAATAAGCTCTGTGGATGGTAATGTAGAATAGTAACGTACTGGAACTAGAAAGTCAGAAAAGCAGCTTCAAAGTTCAGATACTGTGAATAGGAGGCTGTAATACTATTTTAGAAGACAAAGTTAATATTTGCTGTAATTATCTTGAGCACATACTCACTGGATTTATTGCATAGCTCTTTTGCATGGTTTAGTTTCAATTAACATCAAACAATGAAAAGAAGAAATGCTTTAGGTTTTGATATTAACTGAAAGGGGATATTTTGTGCAGTGAAAATCTTGTGTTTGATTTAACAAGGGCTGAGCAAAAGGCACTGTGTTTATGGCATCTGAAAAGATCCAAGACATAAACTGATGCTGTGAGGGAACCTTTCAGGATATTTCTACAGTAGAAAAGTAGTTCCTCTGAAAAGTTTTTCTAGCAATAGATATCTATAGGCTTGAGGCATAGAAACCGAAAGAAGTCTTTGAAGATTAGTACATGCCTCCTCCATGTTTTGCCAGTAGAAATGCTGGGAGTTGAAGGTTTCTCAAGAACAGGTGATTTTGAAGATGCTTTGCATTTTGCTGCACAAATTTCATGTGTTTTACAATTATGTGCAACTATAAGCTTGACTTTAAAAAAAAAAGTTTTATTTTAAAATTTTTGTACATGATGTCAACGAATTTTTCTCCTGATAAATCAGGTAGTGGTTAAATGAGGTAAAAGTAACGATAAATTTACACTGTTGATTAGCTACATCATCTTCTCTGTTTAAGGTTATGCTCCTGGTGTATTTGAGCACATCTCTTATCTTGCTTTGAAAATTCAAAGTGCAAAGGGAAGGACTTCAATTTAGCAGCTACAGGACAAGAACAGATATACAAATATATGGAAATTGTCAACTGTCTGCTTTGTAAAGTAGTAACAGAACACGGAGGAGGCTTTCAATTCACCCATTTACAGCCCCCTCCCCACCACGACAACATTCCCTTGACAAACATAGTATTTTATACTTCCCTTTTTCATATGAAGTATTTTTTTTGCTTGAGCTAACAGTACGAATATACAGCATATGAAGTTTTAGTTAACATTGCTCAAGAAAAACTTATTTTCTTCTATTTTCTGCCTTTTTTTTAATTAAAGTTGTTAAATTTTAAGGTTTATTTAAGTTTGTGTGTTGTTTTGTCAGAATCTCATAACTGATCTCACTATTGTGACTGCTGGCACATAAGTAAAAAATACCTTCTAAACATTTTAGAAAAAACAGATTTTGAGCTCCATTTGCAGAAGAGATAGAAACAGAATTTAATTAGAGATGATACTCCTGTACAGAAGGAGGAACATGGTGTAAGTACAGAAGTACTGCTGAGCAAAATATATGCAACATGATGAAAAGAAAAACCTGAACAGGTAAGGAACGAACAACATGGAAAAACTATGTAGTTCTGCAGCCGAGCTTGCTGAATCAGGAAAAACAGAAAAAAAAATAACAAGGCCAAAAGAAGAACATGGTTTAGAATACTAGACAACAAAAGCAATTAAGGTTCTAAACTGAATGCATATAGCAATGTAGAAGTCTAAAGAAAGGCTGCAGTAACCAAAACAAACAAAAAACAAAAAATATTTTATTGGAAAAAAGGCTTTGCCCTATAGATTCAAGGAAAATGGACCTTTGAACCATAATTCAAGAAGGAGTGATGGGATTTGAATAAAATAAAAATATGCAGGTCAAAAGAATCAAACTTACCTATGAGTATAGATTGAAGACTATCAGCTCATAATGAATTCTTACCTCTGCACTTCTTCTCTTGATGAAATCAGAGGCTACTACCACATTTTAAAGTCTCTGTCGTATTTATGCTGTGCATACTACTGTTTAATTCAGCTTTTAAAGAGAAGTTCCTATGATATAATTTTAAACAATACAGACTGGACACAAACATTGTGCAAATGATTATCAAACACTGTGAAGTACACTAAGAGTTCACACAATATTGTATATTGACATGTGAAAAAGGTGAACCCTAGTAGGGGATTCAAAGTCCAGAATGCTGTAGATAAGCTTTTTAGCATTGTATCATTGAGACTTTGATTGAAAAAACTTAAAATATAAATGAAAGTTAACTGTAATTTCGGTGTGTTTTAAAAGTAATAAAAAACTGTTCAGAATGGTCTTTGAAAATTTGCATAAAACATCCTCTATCTGTACAGATGAATAACCTTGGGCAAAAGACATTCACTACTAGGAATACCTATTAGCAATCTAGATGAAAAGAAAGTAAGTAATCACCCAGTTAAACTTTATTCAATTTCATTAAATTCAAAGTCTTAACTCATATCTGCAATGGTAATACTAACCCAGCGAACAACTTTAAAAAGCTTGCAATGTTGAAACTAATTACTGCTCAACCTATATCTAGATGCAGTCTTTACAATGGTGTATTTCTATCACTGTGKTTTTTTTACCTGAAAAAGTATAAAAACATTTTCAAAACACAGCTTTTCTGATTTGATTGGGAAAGTATTTTCAGTGGTGCTTAGTGTATAGTTAAGGTTTCTAGAGTCTTAAATAAGGCTGTATATTTGAAAAATGTTTCCTAAAAACTTGGTAAAACCACACCAACTTTACTGATAACAGAGGTTACATAACTATGAATGGTGTACATGTTTGTTGCTTCTAAATTTAAGAACAAAAGACAGTAATCCTGTAGCTATTACATGAACTGAAATTCTTACTAAAATTATGTATTCTGCTCCCATGCATATTTTTCTGCTCAGAATGACTTCATAAAGAGGGAGAAAAAAAAAAAAAGATTGGTTTTGAAGTCTGCTTGTAGGAATAATAAAATTAGTGGACCAAAAAAAGAACCCAAAGTTTAGGACTTCTTCCATAAAATGCCTTGCTCTTATTCATACTCAAAATCTTCATGTTTTCTAGCAGCTTTGCTCCTTTCAAATGATAACCCATCAGGCAGGAGAGAAGTGACTTAAAGGGCTTCAAAGCCTAGTAAGGATCACTTGGGTAAAATCTGATGTACTGATTTTTACCCTTAAGCTTAACTGAAAAAGTCTCATGACCTTGAGTTTTCTGCACACTGATTCTAAGCAAATTTGGTAAAACTTGGCTATATTTCTTCAGTATTTCTAAACAATAAACTTTTTTTTATCTGGTTCTAAAACATGGTCAAAAAAATCAGAGTGCTTCTGACAATATAGCCTATTGCAAAATACTCCTTTAGGTTTTTTTTGATTGACAAGAAACATTCCAGGCCAGCAGTACTCTCAGAAATTCTAGATTACATGGGAAGGGAACAATTTTCAGCTCTTTCCTAGCCAAGAAGCAGCTAATGAGCCCTTGAATTAGCAGGAATCAGCACCCTAAATTAGCAAGGATCGACTATGGCTTTCTCAAAGGCTTCCAGGATCTGCTAATGTAGCAAATCAGCAGTAGAATCATGTTATAGTTTTACTCTGCAAGCCAATATAGATTTATTTCTAACATTCTGAGAACAGCTTCAACATTTTTTGCTTACTATCAATTACTTGATGGAAGTCTTCCTTGTAACATATACACAAAAGGTAACAAGAGGAGTAAGAAAGCGCAGAGCATCCTTTTTATGTACTAATTGTTCATTCATATCTTCCAGCTATTATTGCCACTGTCTTGGTTGGCAATACTGAAACAAGGCAGAGTAAAAAATCCAGAGAGATCAAATCTATCCACCTAATAATTTATGCTGGTACTGTGTGCATTTTTAAGGTTACTGACCCTGATGCATACCAACTGTTTCCAGTATCATACAACATTCTGAATTTTGTTTTATGGCAATATAATGCTTTTGGTTACTCCTCCTTTTATTTGGATATTTCCCTAACACTCAAGTACTCATGCTTTCGGCACCTAAAAAGAGGTAACATAAGAAAAAACTGTGCTACAGAATCAATTTTGCCAAAGGAATTACTTCTGATTTCTTTTAGATTATAGCTATGCATCAGCAAGAAATTCTCTGTAACAGTTGCTTACTTATCAAGTTACTATAATATGCGAAATGCTCATACCATCTGCATATAAGCAGGGCTTCTGCAAAACATACCTTCTTGTAGAACAAAATTTCCTAATACTCATCATTTTTAATTGTCAGCATTTCTAAAGATACCATCAGGAGCCCCCACACAGCTCCAAATCTGAGGTACATACACACATGCGCACTTGGGTCTACATGCATTAAGGAAATGGTAATTTAGAAAGATAGCCTGAACTGCAGCATAAACTTTCTCTGCCCTTATCAGTTTAGAGGGCTCCTTCCTGCAAGATTTGCTGACCCTAGATTACCCAACTGCCAGAGGACTGTACTCAGTTTGTTAGCATATCACCACCTCAATAGTTAATATACAACCCATAAGTCAGCCATACTTCAGCAGCAGCTTTCAGCATTCACAAGCAGGGCAACAGGAGACTCCTGCACTCCTTCGCCTGTAGATAAAAGAAGTTAAGAGACCAGGCTCATGGTAGTMTAAAAGAAACATCCAAACAAACAGTAAGACTTTTTTCCATTTGTCCCAGGGAATTTTATCTGGATAATAAAACCAAGCAGAGAATCCCTTCTCTAACAGAGCTGAACACATATGAAGGAATGGAAGGCCCACTGAGAAAAGCTACTCCTTCTCAAGGATTACAGGTCATAAGACTGCAGCAGAGTGACTCTTTAGAGAAATAAGCAGACCAGTCACAATCTCCTAATGCACTAGTGTGCTTTTGAGGCTGTGGATGGATATCAGTGGTCTAGCCTAGGAGCTGCTGCAGTCAGGGAAGCCTTTCTCCAAGTCCAAGAGGTACCTACTGCCCTTTCAATTGTTTTCCCTCAGAGCCATGGAAGATTGCTGAAGACAGAAAAGCCAAATAAAGCAGCAAACCACATGGAAAAAGACTGCTAAGTAAGCTTTGCAGACTTTTTGTCAGGGTCCTCAAAAGAGGTCAGCAGTGTTCCCATTAAGGTAACCAAAATAAGTATATTTTCAAGACATTGAGTCAAAGTAATGCCAGGGAATTTTTTCTTATCCAAAGCTTAAGTCACATATCCTAATAATCCTTGTAAGGAAAATGGGACAGAGGAAGAAGTGCTACTTTCTTCACAAGAAAGAGAAGGGTTTGGGGAAAAAGACAGCAGATCAACACAGGATGCTCTTCTAGGTACAAATAAGTGACTTGTGCTTTCTGTCCATGAGTTTTTAAAAGGGTAAAAATACAACTCAGAATAGAACACATATTCAGATTAAACATACATTTGTAAAAAGCCCATAGAGAAAATATGGGAAGCAATTGTCATAAATTAGTATGGGGAGTCTGATACATCATTATGCAAGTATTCATTTTAAACTTTCTTCTGCGAGAAACAAGCTAGATAAAAACTTTATCTGACTTTTGCATGTGAAATACTACTCTGATAGAAATTCTCCACTTTTTTGCTAAAGCGTTATGATTCAAGAACATTTGCCTGCAATAAGGGCAAAATATGCTCTTTTCATAGGTCTGTATATTTATGTGTCAACTGACAGCCTTGGGAGGTGAGAGTAAACCTTGGAGCAGGTGTTTGATCTAGACTGTATGAGAGAGCAAAAACCATTACATATGTCTGGGGATAATGCTGCCAAAAGAGTAAAGCAAAATGTACTAGCATTACTTACATTTTGGGCATGTTCAAACTATCCAGAATGATTTAGCAGAATTCCTTTACTGAAGGAAAATTGTGAGGAATTTACGCAAAAATCTTGCTGTCGTAATTAACCATGGAAATGGAATATTTGACTATAAAGATTCACTGAGCTATCTATCTTATTTCTTACATTCACTTCCTAGAAATGTCTTTATCATCCTTGTTTCCCAATTCAGTCACTTATAGGATGGATGAAAATTGCAGGAAGCAGTATCTGTTGGCACTAAGTAAAGTCTCTCTGATTTACAATCCACATTCAGGAGTGAAAAAGGATAAAAGCAACACCCCCACACCTACCCAGTGTCTGCTCACATGACAAAAAGAAGGGAACAGTGCTTTGTTGTCAAGAATGACTTCAAGATGTATTTCAAATTAATAGTCACTGAAAAAACGAAGATGTGCTAGTGACTAAGGACTAAAATAGTTTAAACATGCAGCATAACTTACACTTTGTAAAAGCATGCCTAAAATTTATATTCCAAGAAGTAATCTTTTCTTTGTTTTACTGTAGCATCAAATACAGTTGATTGATCATAAGGTGATTAAAAAAAAAAAAAGTACCTTTGTGTGAATTATGCTCATCACTTCAATTTGAACCTTTTCTTTCCTTTATAACAAGGCTATAAGAACAGCTTCATACATAGGGAATAAATCACTGTTACCTCTATTTATTTTAGGAAGGACTCTGTCTGAAGGGCCAAGACCAGGGTGCCAGTGCAACCTATATAGCTCAGAGGAAAAGCACATGGAGTGGGGACTCCTCTGCATGAATATCAAGAGAGTTATCTTCTCCCCAGTGCTTTTACCTTTTATGTAAACCTCATATGACCAACAGATAGAAGTTTCTATCACTTACAGATTGTTCCTGGTAAGAGGAGCTGGTTTCCAGTAATGATGTAATCCAATTTTTTAAATTATTGTTTACACTCGAATACTTTAGTTTTAGGCAAATTTGTAAGAATTCATGTTTATTCTCATGTGATTGTATTTGAAAAAAGCAAATAACAACACTACCTATAGCACGCGTTCTGAACTCATTAAAAACAAATTTAAAAAAATCCTTTTCAAAAACAGTAAGATAAGTAAGAAGTTTATATATATTTATACATTTTGCCTTTTGCAGTATAAAAGGAGCAAGCAGATTATCACAAACATCATACTGGGTCATAGTACAGGTCTGCTTAGCTCAATATTGATGTTTTTAGAACTCCAGAACTGTACACTTATGGAAAGAATTCAAGAAATGGGTAAGAAGATAGAGAGGTTGCTTTAAAATTTAAATTGTAAACATTTATTTGCAGTGTTTGAAAAAAACTCTAATGTATCCACTTCTTCGCAAAATTAAAATCTTAAAATTCCATATGATGTTGGCAAAGCTGATAAATATTTAGCACTGAGAAATAGACTTGAAAATTTGGTATTCCCCTTCCAAAATCAGCCCTATCCAAGGAAAATGGAAAGCTAGCATTATATGCTAGGTTCAGGTCTATGTTACATCAGAACAGCACTGCCCTTACTCAGATCTCCAGAAACTCCATGAAAGGTGTCCAAGAGAAACCTATATGAGCTGCTTTCCAGCAGCCCTGGATTTAGAATTTCATTACTCTCTTAGTATAGCAGCCTCACAGTTTATGTTGTTTTTTGGTGTATTAGCGAGTTACAGATTCTGGGTTCACAAGCTTTTTACCATGATCCTCCAATACGGTTTAACAAAATACATTTAGCACTTCTTTTTTTATATATATATATATATGTGTGTGTGTGTGTGTGTGTGTGTGTGTGTGTATACATATGTATACATATATGTGTATGTATGTATGGTTGCATAAGAATGTTATGTAGCTTGATAAATCAGAATCATGTCAGGAAATGCATACCCCATTTCCACTTAAGTGGTAAAGAGCCTTTGTCTGGGCAACAGAGAAAAGAAAAAGGCAGCATTCTCATAGGCAATGTGCTTACCAACAGTACAATATTTCTTTTCTGTAACACTCAGATAATCTGCAGAAATTGCTGTGACTCAACAGCAATGCAGACAACATATTTCTGCAAGTAACACATAGAGGAAGCTAACTTAGAGTGCTCCCTTGTCTCCAACGCCTTACAGCTTTTGCTTTCTCTGGTAATGCCACAGTTTTATTATTAATGAAACTTTCTTTTCCTGCATATGTATTATGATAGAATGTTTATGACAAGATTGCTTATTTTCAGTTTGATATAGCCTCATCAGATATGAAAAGGCACTGAAGCACCACAGGCTGTTGGAGACTTAATACTACTACCTAGATTTCAAACAAAGAGCGGCAGATCAGGAAAGTCTGATTAAATAAGGAAAAACACCAATATAAATAATATCCAAAAACACAGTAAGCCCCCAAATTTGTCTGATAGCTAGGACTTCAGTAATTAAAAGATCTGGTGGATACCAGTAACAAAAGTTTTAGAGAAAGGCTTAACAAATCAAGGTCACTAATCTCATCAGCCCTGCCAGACCACTCCTATAAGAAAATAACATATTTGGTTCAGTTAGCTGATACAGTATCTTGTGAGAGAATACCTGGTAGCWTGCTTAGAAAACAGAAAATAATTCTCTTAACAGAATGAGGCCATGTGAGTTAATTAGGTAAAAAGCCACTAAATGACTTCATCTTGCATTTAGGGTTTTAATTTTRGTCTTTCAAAAATGTCTATTAAAAATCTCCCCTTTAGTACAACTCACACTGCTGTTTTCTGGTATTTCCAATTATTTTTGGTGGTTTTAGTCAACAACTGCACTGTTTTAAGTTCTTACACTTAAGCTTGAACTGAAGAAAAAAAAGCAGAGACACTGCTTCATTCTATTGTTCTATCATCTCCACGAAGCAATGTTAAGTCTAGTCAGTGGGTACTCATCTTTGTCAAAACTTCAAAAGATCAATTGCAGAATTTCCATTCTAATTGTTTTCAGTAGGAGGAAAGGTACTATTTTACAACTAGCAATCTTTTTATCCATTTGAAACTTCTTGAAATACTTAATAATTTTAGTTAGCAATACTATGTTATAAAACCAAATATAGCTAAGCAGAAAGTAACCGTATAACCAGAAGTCCTGAGCTATTAGAGTTAAGTATTTGCAGTAAGAAGCCTGCTATGCTCCAGTGCTCCTAAGACTAAAAACAAAAATGAAGATTCCTTTCCAGAGGTGCTACATATGTCAGAGGGGCTATACTCTGTAGATGACACTTTTTAACATTGATGTAGCATGAATGCCCTTTGTTTCCCCACTAATTTCGGTACACAACTTTGTCGGAGGACGCAGGAGGGGGAGGCGGACCCGGAGTAACGACGGAGTCTCAGTATGAGTATGATCGTTCTCCCTTTATTAGAGTTTACACAAAGTATATATATGGATAAGCAATAAGCATGCGCTAGCAATAGTTACATGATTGGCTACAGTTTCTGTCCACGCGCATAAAGCGGATATATGATTGGTGCAAGGTTGCTGTCCACGAGGAGGGGTCCACTTTCATATATGGAACCTAGTTCCGTCCAGACTTGTTTACCAGTTTCGTGAATACCTTCTTTTGTAGTGCTCAAGGCCGCTATAAGGCCGCTTTCAGGCTCGCTTGCCTTGGCCTAGATTCCTTCCTCTACCCTGAAGACGGGATTGCTCATCCCAATCAGATCATGCCCTCTCTCGCTTAACCATTCCCCTAACCATTCCTCCATCACAACTTAACTGTCCAGCTGGACAAAGAAAAAATTACTCTAGTAGTTGGACACTATGCACAACAAAATGGAGTTTTAAGCTAAAAGTCTCCAGTTACCAGGCATTTCCTGTTTAGCTAAAGAGACTGTCAAGATGATCCAAAATGCATTTTTTTCAGCAGGTTTCCTAAAAAAATGCATATTCAAGAAGCAGAGGAACTAATAAAGTCAGTTTGTTAGAGTGTCTTAACTGGCACTATTTCAGAATAGCAACTTTATCTTTCCACCACCATCCACATTCTGACAGCCAAGAATGCAAGAGGCATCAAGTGCTGCTGCTAGCTCTGAGTTAAGCTCCTGCCACCTCGCTGGCTAGCTACCAGCACAAAGAATATACAAGTGCTCTTCTGACTCCATGAAGAATACGGAAAGCAGAAATCAATCTTGTAACAGTCCTGTCTTCCTAAGAAAGCAAAGCTAATAAACTTTTAATAAATGGCTGCTATAGCATAGAAAGAGTGCTAGTTACCTTGCAATGATTCCAACACGATGCTTCAGCACTCCAGAGCCCACTTCCACACAGCACAGCACATAAAGGTGATCAGAAGAAAGAAAGAATACCAAAGCTTCTTCAATTAAGTGGCTAGGACGTGGCTGCCCTTTTCACTTTATACACATTCCCTCCTTACCAGAAGCTGCATATGAGCACACCACACGGACAAAAAATTTCCAGTTAGTTTTGAGGATACTGAGTACATATCTTAGATTAGAGACTATACTATGTCAAAGAGTTCAGTGTTGCTGATGTCAGCTACAAGATCTCCTACAAAGCAATTCAGAAGAAAAGACATAAAACTGTAAAGCTCCCACAGCAGTTTATATATACTCAAACACGTCTTTCCAAAGTCTGTACACAATGGGTTAGGGGAAAGAATGTATCTATTTAGACTCCAGCCAACAAGGAAATGGAATTTACTATGGAAATACCAAAGCAGTTTAACTAACTCACAACCCAGCAACAGTTTAATTGTGACAGTACAGACATGCCACATACTAATTTAGCCTGAATTTCAGCAAAATTCAAACAACGTAGATAAAAAAGCTGGAGCTGCCTAATGTTTAGAGAAAATCTCTACTACAAAACAATATGTATGAACATAATAACAAGGATTAAAATTAGTCTAGCCAAAAAAACTGTTTGAGAGCTATACTAGAGTTTTTATACATATGTATTAAGATGTTTTGCCAATATTCATTGAAAACTTTCCAGTTCTATGAAGCTGCAAGATGCTGAATCTTAGAACACTGCTGTTACATAGTTGAATTTAAGAGATTTCAAAATTTTTATGTTATTAGACAATAGTCTTGCATGATTTCAGCAGTTCCATGTAACTCAGATAAAAACTTATTTTTGTACAGCAAGGTTTGCCATTATCTTGATTAAAGTTTTAACTGTTATTTGAATACTATTCTGTTTTTCTGTTTGCTTAAGGGGAAGAAAAACTGACCAAGTCCCATGTTTTTCTTGACRCAGAACCTGAATACCAATATAACAGATACTTCAGTAGCTCGAGGTATGTGATACTTGAAAGGAAATGACTGCAACATGGTACAGGTATCACAATTTCATAGAGAAAATGACCCAAACAAGATCAGAAAAAGGACATGCTAGCAGAGCTGTGGAATTGTTTTCATTTGGCCATTAGCTTTAATAAAACTTTGAAGAATTCTTAGTGAATTTAGTTGAACTATCTTTTTTTGTTTCTCTGTAACTCTTCAATTTTGGCATAAGTTTAGCAGGCAGCTGCTAATTCTAAACTGCTAGGATTTCTTCAGACAGAGTTCTGGGAGCTTAAGAGCTAGACTATTTTCTTAGATAATGGTCTAGATCTCAAAGTGAACTTTAATCTTACACACTTTTCTTTGTTTTCTAATTCCAAAGAATGAAAAAATTGAGACTCTATAAATAATAAAATTAGAAATGTAGCTTTCAATCCACATCAGCTACACAGTGATGCTTGGAATATAATTAGATATTCTTTGTGAAATAGTGGGGAAGAGGCTTAATAAAGAAGTCAGATAAAACTGCTTTTTTTCAGGTAAAACTATCATTAAAAGCAGTTTCCATACAGTTAGAATAATTGTTCTGTAATAGTCTCAGTATAAAGATAAATCACAGTAATAGTAAAAAAAAATCCTCTTCCCTCCAAGGAATACCAGGAAATATTCCAGAGCAATATATGCATAAAGAAGTGACCACAAATTGAACAATCATAGTTTATTGATTATTAGATTTTACTAATCCAGTAACTGATTGTAACATTATTGAAACATTTTTGCAGGCACAAATGGCTCAAATTTATATATCATGTCAAGACTGGGGAAAATACAGGGTGTGGCTTTGAAATATACTCCATTATTAACTACAAAGTAATGCAACACATACTATTCTTTACTGAATACACAGAAAAACCATGGACCCTGACATGCTGAGTTTACACAGAGAATGAAGACACTATCTTAGAATAAAAGACTGAGATTTGAGATTAGATTACATACATAGAGACTATGGTGATACAGTATCAGCAAAAGAAGTTTCACAGAAAAAAAAATGCCTCATACTGCAGACTTAAGAGTGGTAAACCCCCCCCACACACACATTCTGCAGCAACATTCTCCAAAAGTCGACTCAGATCTCAAGCACTTTGAACTCTGTGAAAACAGAGACTTCATATATTTTCAAAAACAGGTGCTTAACTTCAAGCCCATAAACCATACTTGTCTATCACTGTTAGCTTCCAGTCTGAAACATGCACAGTGTGTAACAGCTTACATGAAAGTCTAAAAAAATCCTTGCTTATAGTGGGGAAAAAAAACTTTATAAAGTAAGGGCCTGACACAAAGCACTGGGCAGTCTTTGCACTAACTTAACAGGATTTGAAATTAGGCACTACAAAGACAAGCAACTTTTCCAAGGAACTTTAGTTTTTCCTGACTTATAAATAGATTTCATGACTTACAAACTGATTGTTTAGAGTATGCTAATATTGCTAATGACTTACTTTAAGAGCCTGGGACATGCATCAAAGGGCTTTCCTGTCTTTTACTGCTTGTATTTTATTGCACTATCCATCTATTTCTAGATCAATATATGTGCAAATTAAAGGCTTGTTTAGTTGGAAGGGGCAAAGAAAGAAAGGATATCTTCCTTAGAGTTACAATAAAGAAAGAAACAACAACAAATAATTTTGTTTTCTTAATATTCATTGTCTGGACTATTCAAACACAGAAGGTACATACATCTAAAGTTAAAACAGACTTAAAACAAAAGAAAATCCTTACACATACACTCATGTTTAAGAGTCGCTTAGCAGGTTTGGCTTATACCTGCTCTTAATCTATTTCAGCTAAAAATCAGTACAGTCTACCAAATTAAATGGGTCCACACAAGCTATGGGCTAAACTGATTTGCCTACATTGTTTTTAAAATCACACTTTTAAGAAATTGGCACTACTCTGAAGATCCCGTCCTTTATCCACAGAGCTAAAGAGGGAATGTATGTAGTAATGACCATCTCAAAAAAAATCAAGTGCAGATATTTAAATGCTCACTTGCTTCAATGAATCAAGACATCATTAGACGCAGACATTGMAGACAGACATGCAGAACACAGGCGCTATTGTTTCCTTACTTACTTCAACTAAAAATAAGCTAGATTGCCAATAAGAAGTAAAAAGCACTTAATCCCACATAAGTTCATCTTAATGACCACAAGAGCAAACTGGCTTCTTACTGAGAAACAGAGAGAATTAAAAGAACTCATTTTGACTTAAATATTCTAAATTTGAAAGAGCTCAACTATCTCCTTCACCACAACTGTGGCTAGTCAAGGCCACTGATCTGGAATGTACCAGGCAAAAGAGGGTTCCCCATAGAGGTGATGCTACGCAGGAGCCCGCTAGCCTCTAGAAAAACAGTTCAACCATATTGACCTTCAGGGCATCCACAATATATAAGCAAACTCTGTTTCCTAGCTTTGTGTGAAAAGAAGAGGTTTAGTGCAAGATTTTCAGTATATTATTTTTCCCAAGTTACTGTTGCCTGCAGTGCATGTGTTGATTAGCGATGGAAGGAGTATCACAACAGCAATCACATATACAGCAAGAGAAGTGTCCTTTCCTATGTAAAAATCAAAATAAAAGTAGTACGTATAATGATGTCTTGTGCTACTTTCAAAACAACATGGGAAAAGTTGTAATGATGAAGTGACAAGGACAGGCACACAATTGTAACTAGTCTGTATAAGAATACTCCATGCAACACAACTACTGGCAATACTGTATGTAGGATGCTGAAAAAGGTTATGGGCAACACAAGGACTTACATACTATGAAACATTTTGCTGCTGTTGAAATTCTGTGATAGCAACCTTCATGGTATGTCCACAAAATTGGTTTGCACTGTGACCCATTGGGAAAACACATATTCTTTAATGCTGACAAAAAGATACTCAAAGTCTGAACAGAAGTTTCTACAATGTCTTGATTCTTAAACAACAAAAAAAAAGACTTACAGAAAGCATTAAATAGTTGCAAAGGGCTAATTATACCATACTAACTTCCTTTTGTCTAGTATAAAAGGACGTTTTCTTACTTTGCCTGGCTGAGTATAATAGCCTATGAATTACGAGATCAAAGACGCAAACTGTATGTTTTCTAAAGTAAGAGCTTCCTTCACCAAGTTTTACACTTACTACAGCTAAAAGAGCTGTGTGAAGGGATCAGCACTAAACCCAAAGGACAGGCTGTGCACAGCAAGAAAGAGAGCAACTCCCTCGTGCTTTTGCAGGTCACTACCAAGGACCATGTTAGCAGATCCACACCAGACCCTTAACAGGCAGCTCTGCTGCTACCAGTAATTAGCTTGGACAGCTCTGGCTCCAGGAGTAGCAGCAAGGCTACACCATAATGAGCTCAGCTGGGATTAGCAGGACAGGGCAGGGAACCAAGAGAGCTGAGGCATTCTGCATTGCGTATGTATCACAGAGATCAAACAAGGATGGCTGGCTAGGTTATCCCCTTACCACCTCATTCCAAAAATGAAGCACGGCAGTGTGTAAAATACAGGCTAATGAAGAGCGACACCTCCAACAGATGAGAGCCACATTAATTAACACAATCCCCAGATCATGGAATACAGTTGCTGTTAGTGCTAGCAAACTTCTAACTTGTCACTGATTTAAGAGGAAAAAAAAAAAAAGGGCTGATGTTTTCCTTTCTGCTCGTGGTAGAAGATGGTTTAATCTTGGAATTTTGCAAGGAATTCCTCCTGCATGGCCTCCAAGGCACAACCTTCAGAAAAAATTGTTTAAATAAATACTCTTTAAGAAACAAACTCACTTTTCAATCAATAGCTTTTTGTGCTCCCTTCTGAAATAAGCCAATTCATTACACACAGCATCAGAATCCTCTTGACAAAGCTGACGGGGGTCTGCACGCTGGTGTCTGCTTTTACTGCTTTCAGTCCTGTTTATGAGTGAAAACAGATTGTTTCTTTATAAATATCTACATGTTTTCAGACCATGAGAATGAAAATATACTTCCTCTCGGAAAATAGATCTGTAATTGTTGCATATACTAGATGTAAGCCTTGTATGCTTAACAGAGGTACACATTTCTTAATGACTTAAAATGTAGTATTATAAAAAAAGTCCAATTAAGTAGTTTCAGACAGAATTCCTGCTAGTAAGGCAGCAGGGCTCTCAACTGACATGTGGCAGACCAGTATCTCCCTCATTCATTCTGTCAACATCCTTCATAATACTGATATGAGAAAGCAGAAGGTGAAAGCATAACACAATGTCTTGCAAGAAAATTGAGAGCCACCAGCTCGCCTTGTACCTCTGCAAACCAATGTGGAAGCCACATTAATGCACATTCTACATCAAACTGTGTATCCACTGTCTAATAAAAGAATAAGGTATCTATGGATAGATGATGCATCAGGAAAAGATATACTGAATTTAAAAGCACAGATGAAAATGAAAATATTTCACAAGTTTTATTTCAGAAGACTATATTTAATATGCTTTAATAAAATGAAAGATTATAAAAAGTGTTCCTTTACAAAATTAATTTCAATCTCCCTGCAGTTTAAATTCCTACTGACCATAGAAATAAACTACCAGAGAATCTGTTAAGCTCAGAAGGCCCCATCATCTTTGCAATCACATATATTTGGAAGTTGTATGCACACTGACAGGTGGATTAGGTCCCATCAGCTGCCATCGAGACAACAGACTCCAATCTATGAAGAACCAGGGAAAGTGGGGTCTTCCACCTCTTACATAGGATCAGAAATGCCACGTAAGTACCTGAAACTGAGTTCTTAAGGAACAAATTACATTACACCAGCAATAAGAAGTTTTTTGAGATGCCAGAACAACAGTTTAAGGTATAACAACTTAAAGACTGATTTTCTTCAAGTCTTGTCTACTTTCCTTTGTTAGCATATTAAAAAAGGAAAATAAAACCCTTTGGTGATAGACAAAAAGATTGAAGGTTATATCCAGCTCTTTTCTGATGACAAAAATCATCAAAAACCTCTGACTTTTAGCTCTTCACATTAAATACTGGTGAAGAAATTAATTACTATGAATTAACAAATAAAACTTTTAAGATTACACTTTTCCCAGTACCTACTTTGCCCAAATATGTTCCTATCTGGACATAAGCTGGTCTCATTAATTTTCAATAGAAACAGAAGTTCCCTTTTTAACTACTGCTTCACTGTATATCAAGTTTGAACTTAACCATCTTCTTCCGGGTTGATCTTTTTTTTTTTTTTTTTTTTAAATCTTTTTGCCTTGGCCTCTCTGTGGACTACAAATGCTTCCTTAGACATTGAATTAAGTCATTTCACTTGATAAGGAACTGTCATCCACTAGGTTTCAGTCATTTTCAGCTTGCACTGAATTTAAAATAGTGAGCTGGAAGATAAAATTCTAGATGTTATTCCTAAATAAACCCAGCTTCTTCTTTAGCCATTTAAACAACTCTGCCAGTTATTTATGCTTTGATATTTCAAAAATCTTCCTGCACTACCAAAACATGTTGTGAATTTGTAACTTACTGTACATCCAGACTTTTTTCTTTTTAAAAGACAAACTTAAAAAAAAAAAAAAAAAGCCAAAGTACTATATAGGAATACACACCTACTCAAATAGGCCAAAAAGTTACTCACGTATAACCCACTACACCATCCTTTACATCACCTTGGGCACTATGAATGGCTATCAATTTTTGCATTGATTTCTAGGACTCTTTTTTGGTCAGAAAAATATTAGAACAGTCTGTGTCAAGATGAATCAGGCTATTAATGTTGCTCTAATTACAAAAAGAACTATTTTTAGAAAAAACATATATGCATATTCTGAACCGTAGGTACTAACTGAAGTCCTAGTAAAGCCATCAGGACTTAAGAATCTGTTCAAATTACTTTCTTGGAATAGAGTCTAAACAACTCCACCTCAACAGTGTCTGATAAGTGAAGTGATAAGAAATTTCTTCACTTCTCCAGATGTGTCTATTTACCAAAAATCCTAACTCTCTGTTCAGGATGTCAGAAAAGAATTTTTGCATAAAATTTTCACTAATTTATATAGATTTTAAGTGAGAATTATATACATAGAATATTCATGATTAAAATTCCAGTGTGGTAGAGTTCTGATATTCTTTCTTTTTTCATTCATGAAGATATATTACTGTCATATTTCTGTAGAATAATCAGGAATAATCGATTTTATAACCATTTAACAGATGAAAATACCCTGCTTTTTATGCACATGCTCTTTTTTCCCCTATTAAAAAGGGATTTTAGGATTAGCTTCAGCTAATGTTTGAATCTGTAAATGTTCACACAAATGCTATTATTTCTTTATCATTTAATAAATACAAATATTTCAAAAACTGTTTGAAACATAAGAAGCTATTGTTCCATTATAGAAAACTGAAAACATACACAGCCAACAAATTAATCAGCTGGGGAATTACACAGGCATAATAAGCAGCCATAGCAGACCTTTGTCCAGTACTCAAGCTCAAAACGGGATCCTAAATAAAATAAGTTAAGATGTCAGCTCAGTACATTTTACTCTTGGTTTCGGCTCTAAATTTTCTTATATAGAGGTATGCCATGTATTCTGCTTTTACACAGGATAAAGTCTTGATCATCACAAAACAGCTCCTTCATTTAAATAAAATTCTGTTTTGAATACCTATATAATACTTTTGTTCACATTTCTTGTGTAAGGGAAATGTTTTTAAATGAGCTATGTAACTTACCTGCTATCGCCCTCTTCCCACTGCTTTAATTGCTCTTTTAGTGCTCTGTAGTTGGTCTGTAACATCTGCAGTCTCTCTTTGCRTTTTTCATGGGCTGTTCTTAGCTCATCAGTTTCTCGAGTCTGTGTAGCACCAAAAAAACCCCAAAATTAGAGTTGGGTAAAATGTAAGAGACTTTCACACAAAACTCATGAAACTAAAGTTCCATTTAAGTAACTATTAAGAGTTTCAAAAATTTAGATAAAAAAGATCTAGAATCAGTCTCTGAGGTCAAATGCAGATTTATTTTTTCTCATTACTACTTTTAAGTGAATTTGGCAAAATATTTTTTTCATGCTGCTGAGAGGTTTTAAAAAAATTTACTATCAAAATGTTAGTGTTTATCTTGTGAATGCATTGACTTAATATACCTAAAAATATATACACTGAAAAGGAGTTGTTGGTACTGTCTTTTCCTCTAAACTACTCTTCTTTTTGCATGGAAGGCTAATTTCTGTATTTCTGAGGAAAACATTGTCAGCACTGAAATTGACATCACAAATCTCAAGAATTGAAATGATACAAAGATTCCCCCATTTATTTATTTATTACACATACATATATAAATCTTGAAACACTCAGACTTTGACCTCTAGCACATTGTTATGTAACAAGCAAGAAAGAAAAAGAAATTTTGCAATAGCTTTTATATGAATCATTAAAAAAGCATTACTTTTATAGAGAATTAAAAATAAGAGATATGCACTGATTTATGTTACAGGATAACAATGTGCAAGTTAAAAAAATTTTTTATAAACAACAATACTGTGCTTTGAAAAAATAAACATTAAGAAAAGGACATTCCACAGTATGAAGTAAGCTAAATTCTGGCATAGTGTAGTAAAGAATTAATCAAATATTATCCTGCAGGAAAATTTGCTCTTTATGCTGCATTTTCAATTCAATGGGAGCTCTGCTTGTGGGGTGACTGCAGAACACGTTTCTTAATCTCTATGTAAATCACAATACTTTATTTGCATGCATTTACTGTTTATATGTAAGGAGGGCTTTCAGCATTTGCCATT
Source organism: Apteryx rowi (assembly GCF_003343035.1). NCBI lineage: Eukaryota > Metazoa > Chordata > Aves > Apterygiformes > Apterygidae > Apteryx > Apteryx rowi. Next base: position 1,799,512 of record NW_020450196.1, on the reverse strand, counting down.
ATATAAGATACACCAATAGTCAGAGCTGTAAGTAGTAAAAGTTAAATCCAACCATAAACACATGACAAGCCTTTATACAGACTGTTAGTTACACTATACTTAGTCTAAGCTTGTCTTCCAAATAGTAGCCCAACTTTCGTGACACACAAACAAAGCTGAAAGAAACCAACTAAAATTTCAGATGCTGTACCATATATAAAATAAGAATTTTTCTGGAAGTGACACACAAAGACAATTTAGGAATATAAAAGGTCCCAAAGTGACCTTATCAGTAAATACTTTTCTAAGTTTTCTGAACCAATCACTAAATCAAATAAATCTGTAAGTTTATCTGTCCCTTCGAACCATTTAAAAAATACCTTTGTCTAGTTTTAAGTAGTTTATGTAAACAGCACAATATTAAAACCAATTACACAAAGAGCAAGCTTCAGATTAATTTATGGCAAAGGACATACAGACTATGATTAAGTTTTGTGTGGCAGTGCAAGAGGAAATTGTGACAGTGTAGATGTGGAGTTTTGAAGTCATTTTCATGAAATCATTATTCCAAAATTGCTTGATACTGCTACTGAAACTTGATCAAGACTGGCAAGATACTGGAAACTTATGTCTGTCTTCAGTATAAATCCTCAGAAGTTTATTAGTGTCAATGCCCTTACAAAGGTGCAAGCAAGTGCAGAATTTGGCTTTTCCCATTTATGAACTCATGTTTTTCATTATCGCTTACCAGTTCCATCACCCATTCCACTACAGTTATTACAGCTTATTTCTGTTTTAAAAGAAACAGAAAATAGGCAACTGTCCTAATCACTCTCTTTTACTGGAGTATTAAGCACTTAAGAACTCTCAATTTACTCTGTTATTTCTAGAATCTCAGTTCTGTTTCTCTGTGATTGGATTATGTTCTATTTTTCTAATCATTAAGCTGTCTTGTATRTAGTTTTCTATATATTGACAGAAATGGGACAGAACAATCTTCTCTAGCGGTGCTGGATCTCCAGGTAGCCAGTCTTATTCTATAGTAATTCCTGTGAGATCATTAAAGGCAGCGTCCAAACTGTGGGAGGAGGAACCCAACTGCCTATGAAAAAAAAAAAAAAAAAAGTTATTTTGTTATTTGCAGGGAAGCTCAGCCAAGCCAAAAACCAAAAAAATGATTCTAATCACTATTTCAAAATTCGGCTGAATTGAACTGTAACAACTTCTGTCACAGCAAAAGTTGAACTAAAACAGAACTGAAAAAAAATACTAGTTCAATTCCTTGACTACTGCTGTTTGGGCTGATAGGAAGTGAGGAATCTTGCACATATTAAAAAAAAAAAATTGTTTTCCACAAAGCCGTAAGATTAACATATTTTCAGCATCTGAATGCCCTACAGAGAACAGGACCATCTAAGGAATCTAAATTAAGTGTAACAGTTACATAAACAAGTATTCTTCTCTGATATAAATAAATATTAAGATAGCCCTAAAGACTGAACTACACATTTTGGTTCTAATTCTCTCAAAAATTTTAGACCTTTAAACAAAAAGGATGAGAAAATGCAAACGGAAGAAATCCTATTGCTCTTGGTAACTAACCTTCTGGTAAAAGCCAGGAACATCTCCTCTAGACTGTGCCAAGGATCATAGTTCTAGGCATATAATATGGGGCAAAAGAACATGTTCATAGTTTGTATCAAATATCCAACTTTCAGAGACCAAACTCCTACCCACTTCTTAAAGACAAATAATGGATTGATATACTTACGCTGGGATGTACCAGCTTGATAGTCAAAAATCCACGTTCAAAATCCATGAAATACACTATTTACTTTGACATTCACTTGCCTAAACAAGGGAGCAATGAGCTCTGTTACTTTTTCAGCAGGTCCTAGACTGCAGAAATGTAGCAGATTTTGTATCAAAAGCTGTTGACCTTCTGAAGTTAAGAATATACACCTTTACCCTGTCTATATTAGTGATCAAGGTAGTAACAGCTAAATTCCTTAGCCAGAAATGAGTAACCCAAGGAAAACTGGGAAAAACCCTAGGAATAGAACTTTGCCCTTTTCTGTTACTTTGTAATGCTGACTGGGATATGAACATTTCCTGTAGCTCAAAGAACCAATAAATAAAGCTATTCTGCTTATCATTTTTTAAAATTGTTACCAATTATCAGAAGGGCGATAGATAAACTCACAACTTTATCTTCAGGATATGCATAATCAGTATGTTCTTTGACAGATGATTGTTCAATTTTTCTGTAAGCCTATTTCAGGCAATCCATACAGTCAACGCTTTGCTTGAGGGGGCAATAATGAAAGAGCCAGTTTTGACAATATTGAGCATGTTCACTGTCCTCTGTAGAAAGTAATGCCTGAGATGAGAGTAATGTGAAGAAATCACACAATAACAATGGAACTATTCTGGTATTACTGTTATGACTGGTCAATTCAGTGTCATGTTGGCAGTGGCATCATTGAATTCTGAATGTAGTGCCACAACAGTGTTTTAATACGTTGACTTGGGTCTGCATAGCTTCTTTTCAATTAAAGCACTTTGCCAGGGAGGTCAGCTAGGTTTCCTAGAGATGGAGGAGCTCATATATTCATTTTCAAGGGGAGATATACTTCGCCTTTAAAGATATGGATTACAGCATATTGCTGAGCACAGATAAAGACTGGAGGTGCAGACACAAGAGTTAGTGGAGATCCCATACTTGCACTGTAACAAACATGCACAGGTTTCAAATTATGCTTCAAGCTGAAACAGAAGGAATGCCAAAGGCAGTATGCCAAACAGTAGAAACTACTATAACTGACCTGTGTTATGAAGTCATAAACAGAATAACAATACTCTCTTTTCTATATCAGCTTAGAAATTCAGAGTGCTTTTCTTCACTCCTCTTTCCAGAAGAAACCACAAAGAAATGCAGAACTTTGTTTCACTTAAGACAACAACATATGAGCTGGTGAGTGAGCTTATGCTGCCAAAGGCAGAGCAGCTGTATTCCACAGTGCCAGAACAGTCTGCAGGATCAGAGTCAGGGAGGCCAACGAAAATACATGTATGTCTTAGGGTAACAAAGAGTACAGCTCTCAAGTACAACTGCTAGGACATGCCTTCGGTCTCTCTGATGAAAACAAAAAACCTTTCACAAAATTTTGACTACCAAACAGGAACAAGATGGCCTGGGGGACTGAACCTGAAGTCTGTATCATGTGTCTTGTTCATATACTATGTGTGTTAAGAAAACTTATCAAATTTTCCCACATATACAGGGTGATGAATTTGTGCATTTGTGCTAAAATAAAATTCCCACACACAAAGAAAATCTAATCACATTTTTTCTAAAATTGACCCATCTCATAAGAGTATACTTTTGCATGAAGCAGGAACTCAAGACTACAATTCATAGGGCTAGCTGTATTTTCTCACTCACTCACCTGAAATTTATCACAGCATGTTCAGCGAAACCAGCTCTGCTTTGAGTTACATACACTGAAAATACCCTACAAATTCCATACCACTGGACAATCACAGGCAGCAGAAGCATCAAATACTTACAGTACTTCATAGAAAGGACATAAATCCCTTGAAAGGGTATGCTTTGGATGTCAATTTGAAAATACTTGTGGAGAAAAAAAACAAGAGGAGAGTATGGATTGTAAATGTTTAATAAAATAGGACTCAAACAGGGTTTGGGTTTTCTTTGATTGCTTTAAGAATGCATATGGAAATGGAATTTGAATCCAACAGAGCATTCAAAAGGTATTCAAGGTCTTTTTTAAGTAAAACAAGCAAACAAAAACAAAAAAGAAGCATCTATAAAATGGGGACAAAACGAGCAACTGTAATACACGCTCAATGATGCTTTCCTACCAAGGTATTTCTTTTAAATAGTATTTGTTAGAACAACTTCTTCTGAGGCATAACTTTTAAGAATACAGGGTGTAATGCATGTTCCAAGCAATTGACTTGGGTATTTTAAAATGTTGAACTAACTGTATAATTAAAATTTTTCTTTGTACTTTCTGCTTAATTTTATTTCTACGTATATGAATACATAAATTTCTCAAATTATACATTCTCAGATACAAATTTTTAAAATATATTTAACGAGTATGTGCTATTGATGAAATAGCTTGAAATTTGGGCTTTCCTAGGACTGCTGGAATGTCAACACAAGATTCTCTGCAGTAAGGAAAAAAAGACAAACTGATGGAGAGTATTCTTTTATGCTAACACACTTACAGTCCATAACAATATGTGCATTCTGCATTTTTTAAATGCCTGTTTGTTTTGGTATATCTTTATCTATGTAAGCTTGTAGCTGGAGGGTTTTTTGTTTTGTTTTGTTTTTTGTTTTTTTTTTTAAATGTTCACCTTTAGCTGTAGCGTCTTCTCTAAGTTTTCAATCTTCCTTTCAGCTATTTTAAGCTTCTTTAGCTCCTCTGACTCTCTAAAAGAGCTCTTTGGGGACAGAGACCTTGAACGTTTCACAGGTGGTTCCTGGAGAATAAAACAAGGACATGGTTGAACTAGTTGGAACACTGGATTATGAAAGACATGCAGAATTAAAGAAGAAGTAATTTTGAATACTAATAATGAATTATAAAAAAAAAAAAAAATCTGCATGGAATACCAGAGAAATAACAAGCAGAATTACCACAGTGCTACCACTAAAGGTTTCTCTGTGACTCGTTAATGAGAATATTCATTTACATTTACATTGTTTCTTTCAGAATAATGATGTCCCATTAGGGAAGACTAAAGGGTTATAGACTCAGAAATGCAAGAAACCTCATTACAAAGGAGGGGATAGAGGCTGGTCTAATTGCTCTATAAGGGTCCAAGGTTACACTTGATAGGACAACCAGAAACAAGAGGGAAAGGATTTTTTTCCCTTTGAAATAGTTTAACACACTGTGAAGTTGAAGGAACAATATGCTTGAGGAATATAAATACAACAGACAGTAGATCTTATACTATAATGACCATATGGTCATTAACTATAATGTGACTAACTAGAGACAAGAATATGTGTTTATATTATGTACAGCTTCATATAGCAATCTGGAGAAAGAATATGTGAAAGTAACATTTAAACTGGGCAGCTTTCTTGTTCATTCTATGTCATATGGCCTTATGGCAAAGAAAGACAGACCTCATGAAATTAGTCTTTCTGATTTTTTTAATAACTTTGGTTAAGGATAGAGAAATACTAATGCATACATAACACCTGCAAGGCAAAATATAAAATGCCATTTAATAAATTCAAACTAAAACTTAAAATTGTGATTACTGTTATTAGAGCCTACCATTTTCACTGTAAAATAACTGATTTACAACAACAGGAGTTCAGGATAAAGTCTTCTTGAATATTATGTATTTGTACACTTCTGCTATTCCATTAAATTAATCTTAAAGAGAATCTTAATTAGAAACTGGCATTTTTTGATCATTACCTTTCAGCATTAAACATTATAAAACACTGTAGTCCATGCTTCAACTTTAAATTGAACAGGTTTCCAAAAAGGAGAAAATAAAAAATGTCATGCTCTACATATTTAAGAATCTAAATATTGCTAAGATAATTTTTTTTTATTTCAGAAATTTGCTTTCATGAGAAGAAAAAAAATGTACAAAGTTTGGAGAGAGTTTTACAACAATATATGTCCTTTGACATTCAGATTCTATTTATTTTTATATTCCTGTTAGTTCCTTTATATAAAAGAAGAAAATAGAAGACAGTTTTAAGGAACATCTACAACAGTATTTCCAAAGGTGTTTTTTTTTTTTTTTTTTTTTTTTTTTAAACAGTTTAGTATTGTACTGCCTAAAAGAAGATCTCCCTGAAACAGCAAGGTCACTAATTTTTGTTTCTAATAATTTCGATTGAGATACCCAGAAGTTAACTTTAGTTATTAGATACTGATATTAATAGAAAAGCATTTAGTGCACAAAACCAGGTTCCCTTCAGTTGTCTGGAGCCAAACACCCCAAAATCAAAGTATGAAAAAATTTCAGTCACCCTCAAAATCCCAAATTTCTTGAATAAAGTGAATACTTTAAATAAAATTTGTTATCTTCCAGATTTCATAATTATTGCATACCCCACGCATTTTCCCTAAGAATACAGGGTGTACTACTTTTCTAGAAACAGTAAATTAACTCCTGGTTAAACTTCATTTATGCATAGGGAAGACTTGGAAAATACACAATTTCTCTGAAATCAAGGTCAAAGCATTGCACTTGTTGTCACAGAGAAGGGCAGCAAAGGAAAATAAGTGGACCAAAGACCATTTGACCAGCAAGGGAAACTGGGTAGAGAGGCTCTGAAGTAGAATGGAGAAAGAGGGAAAAAAAGGAACACTATATTGGAAGATTAATAAGCCTCACAGTCTTGTTGCTTTAATCAAAGGTGATCAAATACAATGATTACATAACAGGTTTTCTTTATGTAATAGTCTTTTTGTATAGCTGCCTGGGATTATGCTGTGAATCTTCTTACTGTGGAAGTACAGGGCCAAGATAAATAGAGAATATTCTAATTATTGACAGACATAGAAATAGTGTCCTGTGAGAACAGGTAGGATCAGTGATGTGCACTACTAAACAAGCTACTTTTTGAATCTGTTTGTACCTGTTTAGTGATCAGAGTAGAGGTCTGTGGAGAAAAGGAGCTGGGTCTGGGATCTGGAGCTGCACACAGGTAGTTTGAAGGCAATCTTTGTTATGGAAGCAAACAGTTTAATTTTTCTACCAACACAGAAAAGACTGTGYTGTAAAACATACTGTCATTTGATTGCCTGGGGCTGCTGCAAAACTCAGTCTGGAGGATGGCATCTGTAATAATCTCACAACTACAAACTTTGCTGCTGCTGTTGCCAGGTTTAAGGATTTAATTTGTAATTCAATCCTCAAATTGTATAGCAAATTTGCACACATTTGGATTWAAAATATACTCAAATTGCAATGTTCTAAACATTTTTTAAAAATTAAATTTGAAGAATTAATAGAAGAACATTGTAAGAATATTAATTGAAGTCAGGAAACTGTAACAACAAAAGACTTACAGTCAAATGATCCTAAAGCATGATTGCAAAAGACTGAACCAAACAACAGAATAAACAGAAATATATACACTCCCCAGTATTAACAGAAACAAAACTTTGTGACAGAAGATGTAATGTGAAGAAACGGCTGGCAAGTAGATGTGACACATACATGTTTAACTATTAATGCAAGAACAAGAAGTAGAAAAAAGAAAATATGCTTTTTAAACAACCTCCTATTGCAAGTCTGCACCAGGAAAGACACTGTGGGGAGAGGTAGGGAATAGTCAGGTTCTTAAATTCAACATGTTATGTGTTGGATGGAGTCCCAAAACAGAAAAATGCAAGGAAGCTGGGACTCTTATAGAAATGTCTTGGAGAACTCTGCAACACATAGATAAGATCAATGTTTGCCGGGATACAGCACTGAAGACAGTGGTCAGAAATCTTAATTTTTTTTATCAGTTGAAGAAATAGAAACACTAGGAACTGAGCCATAGGCTGACAGAGTGCAAGCTTCAGTTTCTTTTAGGAGAGAAAAAACAAATCAGGTTTTTGATTAACTGTGTTTCAACATGAACTTTATCAGTATTACAAGTTAACTCATGCCTTTTAAGAGAAAGATTTATTTACCTGAAATTATATAAATACTTAGAAGAATGCTACAGAATGTATATCAATAAGAGACAATTATAACTCCTATGCATCATACAATGGCAAGTTTGAGATCTACTTGGTGGTATTTCAAAGCTTAGATATAAAAAAAAAATAAGGTCTGTGTTACTGAATCTGCCAGCAAACATGTGGATGGCAGATTAATCAGGTAACAGAAATCATAACTCATAGAGTTATAAAGTTTTAGCTCCAAAAAGAGCTCTAGGAAGATCAAGCAACTGACTCCTAAGTCTTCATACAAAATGGCAATCAGCTATACCACTTTCCACAGAGACTGGAATAAGAGGGTTACAGTTGCCTCTAAGTATGCACTTAACAACATCAAGAAAAATGACACCGCACATGCACATTTAACAAAGCTTTTAGCCACCACATCATCTGTCTCACAGAAGAAGTTGTTTTCATTGCCATATATCACTGTAGGTGTGGGATTTAGGTTTCTGCAATTCACAAAAATCAGCACGAGCCTACACGTGTAACAATGCATTCTGCAGAACCAAAATAGGTGGAAGTGTCCAGTGACATGGCCAAATGTCCCAATGTATCATGCTAGTCACACGTTTTTGCTTTGTCCCAGGACAAAAGCTTTTTTGAAAAGTTTTCCTATTATTTCATATTTCAAAATTTTTGGCTTTTTATAGCAGAAAGTAATCAAAGCACTGTCATTTTGATGAGAAGTGATTACATGCTTATTTGTTCTCTGTTTACTGGGAATACATTTAAAGAAGGATGAAGAGGTAACATGATGGAGTCTTTGTGAAGCAAACAGAATTGTCACTGTTTAAAAAAAAAAAAAGTGCTTGGTATCCGAGGTATTCTTCCTCTCAAATCACATGATAATAACTCCTGTCCTGATATTTTTGTCCTAAAAGACTGAACAAGAAGGTAATGGAAAGATCCTGCATCGCGAGGGAAAATCAGTGGTAACAGCAATGCATTTCATTAAGAATGCTTACTTTTTTTAACGTGTATTTTGTGATCCTAAAGCCAGAATGTTTCTATAATTTTCCTTACCATCCTGCCTAAAAACAAAGGCTTTGTAGACCTTTCAATTTATTTCCCAAAGCCTGGGTAGACTAAGGGCACATACGGAAATGTGCACATAYCAAGCAGTTCTAAAATAGAGTATTAGAGGAGCATGACTGGATCTACATATCAAACTAGAAAAAAGATTCTCTGTAATAGGATTTAAATGTTAGTAATTAGGTTTATTTCAAATAGTGTAACTGCTTTATTTGTGACACAGTGATGATCACTCTGGGGCAAACACGTCACTCATTACTTTTTTCCTCAGTGTAATGTTAATGACATAGAAAAGGAAAGTGAGACACTAGAACACGATAATAAAAACAAACTACTCTGATTTAGCTATCTAATGAACAGCTCAGGAAAACTAGATATTCTGGACAGTCTCAGCATCAATGATATTTTTCTTAATAACCCTATGAAGTACAGTCCATATTCCAAAAGCTATGACAACCACTGTTTCTTGCTGGACAGACAAATACAAAGTTTTAAGTGTCCCTAAAAAATGTTTTAAAGTATTTCTTTCCCAAAAATAGGTGCAGGACAGTGCAAGATACTGGGGCAGAATAAGCCATACAGTTTTTCAAAGCAAATGGCACAAGATACCAAATATGGGAAGAAGATGAGATTTCTAAGGAAGCAGAAYTTGATATGCCACCATCATAGACTACTTATACCACACAGAATGGTGTTCCTATTTGCTTCCTTGTTATATAAGCGTCTTGCAAGTTTCCTATATTCTACAAAATCACAACAAAAAAAATTTAATGGGGAAGACGTGAAACACACTGGCAACAGAATGGCTTATACTAATCTCAAAAACCAATTTAATTGTAGAATTATTTTCTTATCTTCTTTGTTAGCTATAGTTTACAGTTGTTACTGCTACCTGGAGCCTAAATTTAATAATAAGTCATAGTGAAAGAGAGAGTGCAGCATTACACAGAGTAATAAAAGTCCAAAATATAAACGTCAAAAGGACATAATTTTTGTTCATAGAAAAAAATACTATTTTGAAAAAAAAAAAATCTGAATCACTCATAGTATTTTTTTGTTTGTATTTCCCTCATTTCCCTTTCAGGGAAAGATGGTCATTCTAGTAAACGGCATAAAATACTTAATAAATATTCATTTTAACAAACCTACAAAGAATTTAGCCTTCAAATATTTCATTTAATTAAGAATCCCTTATTCAGTATTTAATAAGGTAAAACTTTCTACTCCCAACAGCTATTTTAACAAGTCTTTGGCAGATAACACAAGAACCATTCAAACAAGCTTCCAGAATTATAAGCAGCATCAACAAATATTAAAATTATTATCTGGACCCTTGAGCAAAAATGTTTGGTTTACCAGCCTCACTTAGACACAAATACACAAGACAATAAAACTATCGTACCTCATGCTTTCTTTCAGTCCTCACATTTTTGCTTTCCAGGATATCTGTCATGTGCAGATTGTGCTCTGCTAGGTTAAGACTTGCTTTTTTCAATTTTTCCTGTAAAAGCTCAATTTCAGATTTTTGTGTTGCAATAAGACACTCCAGCTCACTTAAAGATGGCTGCAGAAATACCTAGAAAATTATAGTACAGGTATATTAAATCAGTAACATTAAAAAACAAATCAACAAATCATTTAGATAAAACTGCCTAGAGAAACAGAACATCACTGATATTACAGGAATGTGAGAAAGCAGTAAATATTTATGTCTTTGGAAATGATGTATGTATTAAAAAAATCAAAAACAGACCCCAAATCTTAACTAAACATTTGCACACAGTACTATATTTTTCAAATCCAAACATACAGTCTTAACAACATTTGCTTTATACAGACATTTCTTCTACAGCAACTTATTTTACTACACTATTTAAAATCTCACATGCAGTGAAAATTTCTTGACAAAATGTTTTAACTCCTAAACTTGTTTCTCATTAAATTTCAAACTGGTAAGCGTCACTGGCTTATTAAACAGGGAAAAAAATTAAATGCAATATTCTGTCAGGAAAGATACGTTTAGCTGGAAACTGCCCCCAAAATGTAAACCTACAAACTCTACCCATGATATCCATAAATTCAAGATGGCACAAGTATTGTAGTCAAATTGAAAACTGACAGAAAAAAAAAGACAGCTATCCTCGATCACAGTGTTATTCAAGGCAGATATGTAATTTCATGAAGCCATTAAATTCCAGGACCCTTCTCAGTTGTCAACCAGTTCATAATAATTCCTTGACACAACATAATACTACCATAGACAGCTCACCTCGAGCGTGTTACAAAACCTGTTCAAACCAACAGATATTTTCATTGGTATCAGCTATCTTTAAATCATAACCTCAGTGCCCAAAAGCAGACTCAAGCATGTGCAAATGATCAAGAGTGATCAAGTTAGCATGGCTTGACACACTAGTCCTTGTCAGCTGAGTTTGCAGTAACTACTTGTGTGCACACCTCATCATTACAACCACAAAGCAAAACACTGTTAGCTTAAACCACCTTAATACGAATGCTCTCGTCTGTGGCAATCACAAAGTGAAATGCGTTAGCTTCAGCCTCTTCACGGTGCTCTAAGGCTGGGGACAGATGTTCAACTTTCAGGCAGCTGCGCCAGATGAAGACAGTATGGTTCCCAAATGGTCACCACAGGCAGGCAGCTGGAGGTTAGCACCCCGACACTTCTGCTGAAAGAAGGGATGGTACGAACCCCCACCGTAATCCATTACGGTAATAAGAAGGCAAATTAGTTTAAAAAGCCAATGCAAGTAGCCTGAGCTGACCCAGCTGACCTGGTGTGATGTTGATTTGGGCAAACTCTTAAAACTCCTTCTGACAGCAGAGCTCTGACAGCAGTGACAAGTAGGTAGGAAATAGTCTTCAATCAACAAAGCTCGATCCAGAAGATAACTTTCTCAAGACTGTCTACAAGTTTCATTTTACACATGCTTTCTTCGCTCAGCCAAGCTGTGATAACCTGACCGCTTGCAACTGTCTGAACATATTCTCAAGAAGATTACTGATTTCAACAGAAAAGAAAAAATTTGGTACAATGATCCATTGTTCCTATTCTCTCAAATACCAGTAAGCCTCAAGTAACACAGATCAGGTATGACAAAAATCTGACAAAAATCAGAAAAAGCAGTGTAGATACATAAGTATTCCAAATTCTAGCCAGTCTGAAGCAGAAGTGAAACAGACCAAAGTCTGATTAAAATCACTCTCTTAACAAGCAAGCACTCTTGTAACCTTAGTATTTGACAGAAACAGAGAAACAGAGTAATGGACAAAGCTATTTGAGTTCTTGCTATGCAGAATATGAAGCTTCTGTTAAAAAGTATTATAAACTCACAGTTTCTACAAGTAAATCCCACATTAGAATTGCCAAGTATTTACTTCAAGAAATGAATCACTCCTCATGCAGCAGACAAGCATGGGAGAGTTCTATCAGAAGTTGCCCGTGCTCTTGCTTACTGCTCCTTAAATAATTTCTGTTGGTTATTTTGTGACATACTTTAGGCCACGCATAGCTGCAGATAACATTTCCACCTATGATTAGCAAAAGGCCAGTTTATAACTACAATTAAACTCTACACAGAGGGGAAAAAAAGAAAAGTAAGATGAGAAGTAGACTAGCCATGCATTGAAAAGAACATTTGAAAAGAACTAGGTTCTTTCACTCTTTCATTTGACCAAAGAATCAGGACTACATAAAAGGGAAAAGATCCAACCTAGAAGACAGAAATAATATCTACAGATAAGGGAAATTTATTTATATTTAGGTTATATATTCAGAATTTTTTAGCTGAACATTTTCTTCATTATTAACAAACAGAAATACATATACCAGGATGTCAAATTTTATTGACTTCTCAGGCATACATAAAAATAGACTTCTAAGTGTAACATATATCATACAATTACACTAGTAATCAAAACAAGAATCAACAGCTTTAATCTGTTATAATCATTTTAATTGTCACCATGAATTATATCTTAAAAATTTTTTAACAGTCTAGAACTGTTAAATGTTGCTGACTTTTAAATCAGAAGAACTACATACAATTACATATACTAATTTAGTTAATGTAAAGTACACAGATTAACTTCTGTATTATTGCTGTTTATTTCTTTTTTAAATCAACAATGAAATGTACAATGCTGTGAAATGAAAATCAGTTTAAGAGTCACAGAATATATATAAGCCTGGCTCCTCTAAATCAATGAAGTTTTGCTACTGACTGCAATAGGACCAATACAGGAACAGGGTTCTTCATTTTTTTTTCCAATTAGATTTTTCTTAAAAGAGATCTCTAAAAATTACCATGCAGTGATACTTATTTTAAATTAAGACACTATAAAGGCATAATTGCTGATAAAACTCTTATGACAGTGTGTACCTGCATATATGCAGATATTTCTAGGAAAGCTGAAAAACACTAAAACAGTATTAGATCTTAATTTATACCTCTGAAATGCCTGCATTTATATCCTCAAAACTATTCAGCAGATCACTGTTACCCATACAGATTCACTAAATGGCTTACATCTTGGAACCTACTGTTCTTTTTCAGGATGCATGCGAGGTTTCTTTGATTTCAGGAATTCTATGAACCCAGACTGTAACCTGAAGAGATCCACTTACGACATTGAAGTTTTCAATTATTGATGGATTCAAATTCAATAAAAGCTGAGTATTCTATTAAATTTAATATTTTCTTTACTTCCCGATAAATATTTTTCTTTTTTTCCTAGTCTGGAAGACTTTGTTTACATAAATGTCAAGAGAACTTCTAAATATGAATTTTTGAGATGAAAAAAATTTTTTTTTTCCAAGGACTGAAAGTTGGATGAAATTTCTCCCTCTGGTGTTCTGTTTCAGGTTCATGCCCATTAAACTTTAAATTACTGTCATATTGTATATTGGATTTCCTTGGTTAAAAGGAAAAAAAAAATTTATCAAAAACAAATCCTTTAATGAAAAGATTTGTTTTTTGTGAGAACCTTACTTTCTGTAAAAAACTTGACTCCATTAATGACCTATAGTTCCAAGATTTATACATGAGGAAAGGCAGAGTTCTTTTTTTTTTTTCAGATCCCAAGAAAGGAATGCACCCTTTTCACTCTCTAGTTTTACCTCTGAACTCTCACTTGTAATCTAAGAACTAAGGGAAATATTGCAATTAATAAGGCCAAAAAAAGCAAGTAATTTGCACTGCAATTGAGCTCCAGTTTTAAGATTCTAGTACTATCTGAAATAAGAACAATATTGTGCTTCAGGACTTGGAAAGCATTCAACATCCAAGCCCTGTACGAAGAATGTAGTCCAGTTCCACATACAGTCCAGAAATCTATAGTCCAAAAAAAGAAAACCAAGTTACATGCCAAGTGGCAGCACCAGTGTTTTCTACAGCTGCTCTCTCAAAATCAGTGTTGTAGACCTGTGTTCTCACCAACCGAAATACTAACTCACCTCAAAGACAAGAGTTCCAAAATTTCAGTTCCTAAAGTCTATCTGAATCTTATGTCTAGAATTAAAATTCCTGTAGGATGGATTGTTTCGGTTTACAGATAATACTTAACTTCTGCACAGACTGTCCACCTCCATGCCGAGTACTGTGAATGAACACTTTCTCTCAAGTTCAGACGTCTTGAATTAAATTCTGTCTGCACTATAAAGTCTACATTAACAGAATTATGGTTTCCTCTTTCACTTCGCAATAAAGATCAGCTTAAATTATATGTTATTTTCTGCTTATACTTGATTTCCTCATACTGACACCCAATTCAACATGCAAAATATGCATTCAAAATAAATGACAAAGGCCTATTTATGTCTTAAAGAACAAATACAATACAGAAAGAATTTTTTTCTACCAAACAGATCTCTCACTCCTCTTATGCTTATGTATCGTTACAAAGGAAGACATAGCTCATCTTGGGGGCATTAACCGAGGAGAAGCCACTAGAGGAACCATCCACAGTGTACCTAGGGAAGGGAATCCACTGCTCGCTTTTCATTACTGTTAACAGACCTAACAAACAGCACCAAACAGTATGGACAGAATACAGCTATTGTCTGCCATACTTCTGTTCCGCACTTCTTTGCTGAAATTGTAAGATATAGCATGTGTGAACAGAATGGCTACCTAAGAATTTTGGAACTAATAATACAGCCCTATGTATACTCCTCCTTCCCCTATCTCTCCCTCTCTACTTCCTCAGTACTAATCTGTGCTTTCAAGACATTACCTACCTCTACTTACACTATTGCAGTACCAGAATAGGAGGAAACTGTGAGCAAGCAGATCCTTGCACAATCTTTCTGTAAGCAGATGCAAGCTCACTCTGCTTGAACTACACACCAGCCAACAAGCACGCAGCTACTTAGTATGGGCTAGGATACCCTTTCTCTCAACAACACATTAATACAGTTTATACACACAGCTCAGACTAGAGGAAGTTAGCACACATTTGCCAACAGAGCTTAATGAGGAAACAGCTTTTGAGACCCAAGGCAACCAACCTGCTCAAGCCTATGACCCATACACCAAAGTTTTCTTGCAGTCAAACTCCTGCAGGGAACCACCAGAAGCAGTTTATATATGAGAAATAACAATTACTTCCCAGGTTTCCTCTTACACTGCTACTGAGTCAGCTAGCTGGGCGGCCAAGCCAGAGGCAGTGCTCACCTCAGCATCCTTCACCAGCTCCTCCTCCTTACAGCCTGGAATTCAGATCACCACAGCAGCAGCTACCCCATCTCTAGTTACTGCACATACTTCTAGGACAGGCTCCAGCAATCAACTGTTAAAGAGCTGCACATGGCTTAAAAGCCACCACTAGCCACCCTTCAAGTTGTCATTGTTATTATTTCCCATGTCAATACACAATGATATATTTACTCATTCCTGTATTAYTTTCTACCATAATAGCTAGAGCTCAAATCAGAAAAATTAAACACAGATACAAAAAAGTAAAGAGGAAAAATACAGCCAAAAGCRGGAAAAAAAAATTTTTTTGACAGACTTACTAAAATTTTGCATATTTTATTTTGTCTTATCAGAAAGATTTTATTTGTGTTCTCTTCTTCTAAATAAGTACGTACACAAAATACACAAGACTGTGTATGGACAGGTGAGTGGCCCTTTGATTTACATATTCATCATCACATAGAAAGAGAAAAGAAAAAAAAACATAGGACCAAGTTAATGGCAATTCTGACATTGCCTTGAACGGATGCGYTGCTTTCATAGCCATATGTAGTTAAGCTCATATAAGGTTGTCACAGGAACTTCCTTGTGTAAATCACTACACTGGCTCACTCCCTATCACTGAAGTAATCTTCTAGCCAAAGCTTCCTGCAGCAGAAGAGCTGGACACTGAATTCATATAGCATCAGAAATACTCGTGGCAAAAGAGGGCCTGCCTATCCAGTAGACAGAAATATGATGGGGAAACTGTCATCAAGCAAAGCTCTGCAAAGACCCACTGAAAACAATATGCTGGAAACAGACTTGGGGAGGGATGACACCTGCTGTATGTTAGGAATCTGGATTCAGGAAAAGGGAAATGTAAATGCCAAGAAGAGGAGAGTGGTGATAAAGAGACTATGGTGGTAAGACAAATAAAAGAGTAATGATGGCAACTAACTGT